>NC_136889.1:19070947-19363626 GCF_949152265.1 Phoxinus phoxinus | reverse complement strand
AAGGAACTGGTTACTTGACTGTAGTTTGAGATCACAATACAGTGCGAGAATAAAGATCTGTATGCAGAACAGGACGAAACAAAACAAGCCACAAATTAATTAATAAAAACTGATTTATCAGAAAACTGTGATGTTTATGAACTAATACAAGTCATACATACCTTTAATGAATGCTACATGTTACCAAGCAAACAAACAAACAGCATACAGCTCACATAAACATACAAAGTATACCTGTATGAATGAACAAAAAGCTCCAAACGAAAAGTTACTGAGTAGGAGAGGGACAGACTAACGCAGACTAGTCTTTAATTAATAAGAGAGTGATTTGTCAGTAACAACATTGACTGCATCTGTCTCCTCTTTCATTTTTCATTTTAACAGTGCATATACTTTCAGGGGGTAAAAACAAAGAATCAGGCAAAGCTGGAGAAAAATTTAATTCACATTCAAACTGACACATCTATTCTCCATTGCATTGTATGCAACAACACAAAAGACTGCAGGTTTAATATATACATGAGAGAAAACAGGGCCAACACACTACACACAAAGCTCTAATGTGTTTTTCCTCTCTTATTTGCATTGCATCTCTGATTTGCATGCATTATTTGTAGGTCCCATGACCTCTCTTCATTTTTCTTCCTTTCATCAGGTCATTTAAATACTCACAATAAAAGCTGCATTTGTATGCAGAGAATTAATACCATCTTTCACTGTGCAAACCATTATACGAAAACCGGTCTAAAATGGGCATTAAATGCCCAAATCTTCTGTAGAATATGTCAGTAATGTGTTAACAAAATTAATATGAAATCGAGAGCAGTTTACATTACACGTGTCTGACCGAACATTCAATAAAACATACCTGGAATATTCCTGAACACACAACATTTCATGATAGACAATTATAGACTGATAAAATATATATGTGCCACGGAGACATGTGTCATTCCCATGATATGGTGATGCAAGCTGATATGACATGAGAAACTATAAATGGTTAATATGAAAAGCATTTTTATCTGACTCAGAAGGGTACACTGTAACAACACCTACATGCTTTGCTTTCTTATCTCCCAAATGGCTGTGTTACATAAACAGCCTCCTTTCACTCACTCCAGGCAATGTGCCATTCCTTTCAGAAACAAAAAGTGCGCTCTCATTTTGAGATCTCCACAATGAAAAAAGCTTGGTATTGAGCTAAAGTGGCGCTAGGCTAAGACCCAATGCAAGCATGACCGTAACGATCATTGTGATGAACGTTTAGTCAATATCAGGGTTCAGATTTACCTTTTATGAAGGCACATGACATTTTATAACTCCTTGCTTGTCGTGTACTGTGCGTCAACATGGATGAAATCGAAGATTAGCATGGACTTGACTTGTATGCAATGTTTTCAAATGCCCATTTGTAGAATGAAATGCACTAACTCAATTGTAGAGTGAGGTGTAGTCCATTACTCCGGGGTGGTGGTATGAAGATTTACAATTCCATTTAGCTTAGCATAAGCATTAGATAATGAGGCAAGCCTATTGTAAAGCAATGAGGACAACTTGTAGGCTCTTTAGAATAAGCAAAATGGCCTTCCACAGGAAGAGTGAGTGGTTTAAACTGACTCTAAATGATCAAGGAGAACATTTTGCTTGGCTGTTGTCCTAATAGCCCACAGAGAACATCTTTGCATCTCTCTTAAATCTAATTTCTATTGGCAATTATAATTTTGCTACAGAGAATGAATAAAGGTGCTGTGATGCTATATGCTAGTCATATATCCCTATTGTAGAGCTACATTAAACACACAGGCTATATACTATACATATATATATATATAAAAAATGTATGCATGTATTTATATATAATTTTATTTACCTATATATTCAATAAAATAAATGAAAAATAGCATGCATGCAATGAAATATATAAATAATATACAACATCACATTTTTTATTAAATATATACACATTGATATTACATATTTCACAAATTTTAAAATGAAAACAGATTATAATGCTGTCAGCCTAAATATACTTCTAGCAATTACGAAGATTGATTTTAGTTTTCAGTGTTAATTTACTAGTTAATTTACTTAGTACAGAATTTACATATCAGCCATGATATGAAATCAGTTTATTGGTAATGACCAAATGTATGAAAGAACATCCCAATTTTAGACTGTACAGGAAGCTTTATCAACCATTAAGTGGTGAAAATGTTTCAGAATTTACTTTTTGAACGATCTCGAGACAATTTGTCAGCTATTTCTTATCTCCACTGAATATTGTGGTGATTTCAGATGCTTTTATTCCTTCAAGGTAATGAGGCAGAATTAGCAGATTAAATAACCCATAACTAACTCGCTAGCGATGTGGAATCTTTGGAACTGATCCTTCTGGCCCCCAAATGCCACAACGCACCTAATCTTCTCCATCTAACTCCACAGGGACAATGCGCCATGCAGTGGCCATCAGAATGTCATTCACACTTTTTGCCTGAGGGTTTAAGACATGAAACCGGCAATTATATTCTTACAAAGAGAACCTCTTGGACATTGAGAACTACATGTGCAGACATAGAAAGCAATGATCCATGTTGCACTGTACTGGACTGGACAAGCAAATGTATTTATTTGAATGCAGTTTGACTAAAAACCTTGCTTAGAGACTCTGCAAGTTTTATAGTTTGCAAGTCGAAGCAGCCTCGGTGGAACCCAAAGTCGGATAGTTACGAGTTTGGTCAAGTAAATCTGATGTGTGATTTAAGTGTGACTTAGTCATACTTCCTCACAACACCATTTAAAAAATATTTATAAAAAATAAAAAACTATTTCAGATGAGCTGCAAATCTTAAGCATAACTATAACAGTTTAGGAAGCTCTTACCACTCCGCATGCGCTTCCAGGCACACTAGGGTGTGCATCCCCATCTGCAAATCCAACCTCTGCTTCTTTTCAGATGAGGATTAGAGCTTTTCCTAAAATGGAGGTATTAGGATGTGGCCCAGTGGCTGCGAAGACTAATGCATGTGGAAATGGTGGTTGCCCTGGAAAAGAGCAGTCCAGGCCTGACTAACTTCATGCGGAGGGAGGAGGGATGAGAAGAGCTAAAGATGACACATAGCATTTTTCCTCTGTGGAGAAACGGCAGGAGCCTTGCTACTTCCCAGCGAGCCCGCTAGCCCTGGAGAACAGGGATTAGACCCTGGATCAGGAGAGCTGAACTTACTGGCACTGAGTAAAAGAGCTCAAACAGTCACCAGTGTTGCCCTCTAATCCTGTTCTTTGTCATTTGAGACAATAAGCTTTTAACTCCACAAAATCCTCCTCTTTCCTTCCATATTATGACAACTGGTCACTAACGCAAGATCACAGCTCTAGAACACGCCATTAAGTAATTGGTAGATAAGCATCAGACAAAGGATCTTTGCGAAAAATGCCTTGGAGAAGTTGTGGGAACAGCGGTTGGATCTTATAGACTCCTGGCATAAATGCGGAACAGACTGAATGCTAAGAACACAAGGTGCCGAAAGGGATTGTGCATTAAATGTGGAACAAATTAAAGTGTACAGTGAGAGGCAGCAGCAAACGGGTGATCTCTGCATTTTCTGGGGCTGTTCTTAAAAGTGCACCTTCAAAACAGAAGCCATTTACTTAAACAACTCGCGTATGCCATGAAATTCCCTTCAATGGCCTCTGATCTGCTGACTGCGGAAGATCAAATCCTACCCTGGATGCCAATTAGAAATGCTCTCATCATCTCCCTATTTGACTCGTCATAGCAGAGGGAACTGAATGCTAGTGCTGTAAATGCAGCTCTGCATGTAAACACGAAGGCCTAATAAATGAGCCTGCCACTCATAGTGGAGATCCAATTACAGTTCAGCATTGAGCTTTTGATTATGTCCTCATTTAATAAGTGGGTGTTACATCCTCAACAGTTGCTATCACGGACCAGCTAAAAGTCAGCTTTCCTGCTCATCTCAACAAGTCGTGATAGTCCGATCTGTAAAGTGACATTGCAATTAAGCCCGACTAGGTCTGGTGCTTGAGTAGGGCTAAAGGAAAAGTTCACTTAAAGTGAAAATTGTGTCATCATTTACTCACTCTCATGTCATTCTATTAAAATATGATAAAATATACCATAAGCTACTGTAAATACAGATTTCTCCAGATGGTATTTCTGTCTTTCGGTCTACAGTATTATAGTTCGATCTGTCTGTAAGGCCAATAAACAAAACTCTTTTTTGTTCCAAACCTGTATGACTTTCAGGGGGGGGGGGGAGAAAGAAAAAATATATATATTGAAAAGTGTCTCAGTTTGTTTATCCACAAAATGAAAGTCAAAGGAGTTCAGTGTTGTATTGGATCCCACTGATTTTGAAGAGTTAAAACATTTCTTCAAAATATCTCATTGTATTTAGCTGAAGAATGCAAGTCATGGAACGACATAAGGGTGAGAAAATGACAGAATTTTCATTTTTGGGTGAACTACCCTTTTCAAAATAAACAAATACCAATAAACAATGTAATAAAGTACAACCTGTTGAATAAGCATTTAGACATCTTTCAAAGACTTGGCTAAGGTATTACAGAAGTTAGAAAGTGTATGGGGGAGGTAAGTGTGATGGGAATATAAAAGAGCTTGAAAGTGAGATTACAACCGACACCTCGTCAGTAATATCCTCCCGCACACTTCTGATTCTCAGAGGAAGCGGCACGATAGGTGAGTGTGTGCTAATGAGCTAGCATTGTTTCACACGACAGTGGAGGGTATGTGGATGCACACTATGGTATCAAGTTCCACTATAAAGATTTAGTAGAACACATGTTTCCTAAACAAGACACTGTAGTTGTTAAAGAGAATACAGCGGAAATAGAACAAAGCCTTTTCTGCTTTCTTCCTTGAGTGTCAATCAATGACTAACAGTCAGAAAGAAGATGATTATCAGTTTGTTAACCATTCAGAATTGAAATTCCAATCCTTAAATGGAATTGAATTTCAATTGAAGCACTAAAAAGTATGCAAAATTGCAGTTTGAATTTGACTGCAAGGAAGAATCAAAATATATTGAGATAGATTAGAGACACTACATTTGAGGATAACAACAACAAAATGCATGACAAACGAAACGCACTAAAGCTTAGCTTCATACTCTTCAGCGACGGCTTTCATATGTTTGACTGACCATGGATTGTAGGTCATGTTTAAAGACATGGTACAAATTCAGCGTCTGAAGTGTTAGAGCCAGTACCGCTGAAAAGCTTTATCGCTCCTGACCGCTGATGCATAAACATGAGGGAGCTGCTAGCCTCAGAGAGGTGTAAAATTTGGCAGACACTTTGCATTCTAATAAAGGATGCAGAAGGGTGATAAAATCAGTCATCTTCCACGTATTATCCAGGACACTCTGTGAAACACGCAAGCACATGTCATGCAGTGAAGATGTTGGTCTTAAAATGATAAAAGGACCTCACAAATGGATGCAGGAGAGGCACACAAGTGCTGGCAAACTCAAAGGGTTCGTGTCAACAGCTCCACTAATGCAAAATCTAAACACATTTCAGGAGAACCGTGGAAAGTCGGCTGATATGAGTGATGATGTCCGTCAGTCAAGACACGGAATTGGTTTAAGCTGAGAAGGTGAAGTTGTGACTGAACATTAAAAACATGATTACTGCTATGCATTGAGAGAGCACCCTCTTAAATCTAAAATATGGCATAAGAAAAAAAACAGGCAGGACATCACCCTCGGGGCAGATGTCATTTTAAGAGAGCGGCAGCTCAACAATCAGCTGAGTGCGCAGAGAGGGGCCGTTGTTTCCAGGCGCATTGAAATTCAATCGTCTGAGCTGATTCGATGGCTTTGAAAGGAATTACCTGTGCAGAACTGGAGCTGAAGGCAGCTGGAGAGAGCCGTCCTCCCTCTCTAACCTTCAATCAAGCAACGTTTTCTTCCTCGGTCGTTGTTTGTTTTCGCCGCACTTTCCCTAAATTAGTAATTACAGTCACACAAACCAATCTTGCCATTGCGGCTTGTGAACCCAGAGACACACCTGCTGAAGCTACATAAACAAATAGCTTGTTAAGCACCACATAACACCCCAAAAAACTAATGAGGAACATGGTGTACAACCACAGTTTAAGAGCGTAAAAATAAAAGTCCCAACTGGCGGTTCACATAAACAGCATCTGAGGCCATGAGCAAAAAACACAACCACCACATGATTTAGTAGCCAGTTTGATATACAAGAAATACTTTACGATGACAAAAGGAAAGGCATTATGCAAATAATAGGCTAGGCTATAATATAATAGGCTATAATATAATATAATATAATCCCTAATATTCACAAACTTCTAATCATCTTCCTCAGAACTTGGCAGCTCTTTCCTTGGTAGAAATCATAGAAATTAATTTGAGAATCAACCCAAATCTCACATGAATCTTCCTCTGGGTTAATGCATTCATTCAAAATGTGATTTATGATTTAGGACACAAAAAAAGGAAAGTGAGGAAGGAACTGCTCCAAAAAAGCCACTGGGATTATTGGACCACCATCTTTGTCCTTTTTATTTGTTTGGTTTTGTTTTGTTTTGTTGTCAGAGGCCTTTACAGCAGGAGACCAAGAAAGAGCACCATGAGGCCGTGGCTAACTGCTGTGTCTGGCTACAGTCTTACACAACAAGCAGATGGACTCCGAAACCCAAAGTCAAAAGACGTAGCGATGTTATTCAAAGCACCATGTACCATGTGATACCATGCTAGATGTGTTGGCATTGTTGCACAATATTCACAGAGAGTCAAAACTTTCAAAAGATCTTCGCAAATCAGAATTATTAGTGAGCAGTCTGAACTTTTGTTCGTAAAACACTAAGCACACTATATAGGGAGGCTCACATGAAAATGTGTTTGGCACCATTATAGCTCTGTAAACCTCAATGCTTTGATCTCTCATATGACTGCGACACACACAGGACACATCAACACAAACTATTTCTCTCCTCTGGGTTCACTCTAAAGTTCTCCAGGGAAACCTTGGGTGAATAAAGGGACACGGTCGTTTACTAAACACACAGGCTAAAGGCTCTACTCGCAGACAGGAAGTGTCATGAGTGAGAGCGACTATAACACAGTTTAGGTACAATGATGCCAAGACTGTAAAGTCCACATTATGGAAGCAAATAATAATAATAATAAAATATAGTTAGTAAAGTAAGTGAATAACTTTTTGATTTTATCTCACAATTATGATGTAGACAATTTTGTCATTTCAATTTTTTTCTCACAATATCTTATAATTGTGAGTATTTCTCACTGATGTAACTTTAAATCTCACAGTGTATTTTATCTTTTATAAGTGAACAGGTCTTTTTTGAAAAAAAAATTCCTCACAATTACCTTTCTATTGTTTTTTTTCTAAATCTGAGGTGGACTCTAATGTTTAATCAAACACACACACAGTCAAACAACTAAACAGCTCCACACATTAATACAGCAATAAAAGTTAACTTTATTGTACTTCCACCCACAACAAAATCTTATTTTGCTCAAAGTATGTTCAATCAAAAGTTTTTCTTGACAAACATTACTTTTATTGGTATAAAAAAAAAAACGTATAAGCATTTATATACACACCGATCAAAACTTTTTAAATGTTTTTTGAAAAAAAAAAAAAATTAAATACAGTAATACATTTTTTTATTAAAGTAGCTATTTTCTATTTTAATATATTTTAAAATGTACTTTATTCCTGATATGGAAAAGCAAAATTTTCAGCAGCCATTATTGCAGTCTTCAGTGTCACATGATTCTCCAATAATCATTCTACAATTCTAATTTGGTGCTCAATACATTTTTCTTATTATAATGTTGAAAACAGCTAATATTTCTGTGAAAATGGTGACTTGTTTCAGGATTCTTTAATGAACAAAGTTAAAAAGAACAGCATTTATATTAAAAAGAGATAATTTGTAAAATTAAAGTATTTTACGGTCACTTTTTATCAATTCAGTACACAAAAAAAGTTCTCAAACTTTTGAACAGTACAGTATTTCTTTCAATTTCAATTAATTTGAATTTTTCTTAAAGCAATCTTAAATCAGTTCTGAAAGGTGAACAATACGCACATGATACGCACATACACAAATACACACACATAATGATAATGGGCTTACTCCTACACGCAAAAGCAGTTGTGACTTTACAAAACTTTGTAGTGTATATACTTTGTCATATACACACACACACCCCAGCAAAACTGACATGTTCTGACAGGGCATTTAAGGGTCAGGTAAAAGACAGTGAGTAGGTAAGGATTAGGTGGACCACCCTGAACATTTGTACACTTTACTTTAAGTCCCATTACTGCAGTGTTAATAATGCAATACTTCATGCGAGCGCTAACATCTCAACCTCCGAAACGTCCCGCTACACGCAAAATCCCCATGCCGTACCCTAAAGACAGGAAGTCAAAAGAAAGAGAGAGAATTTTTCATGAGGCTTTCATGTGGTTTGTCACCAAATGAGGGGAAAGTGAGGAATTTCTCTCCCAGAATTCCCCCTGGCCTTATCACAATCACAAAACCTTCCTTACACATTGTACTGCAGCACTTTTATTATGACAGTTTTCAGAAAGCGCATTTTAAACTCCACAGGAACGAACGTTCGCGCTTTCACACGCGACTCCGACACAATTTCACATGGCTCGGGGAAATTGTTAGCAGGCTCTTTTGCGATAATGTGGTCAAGAAGGATCGAGTGAGCGCTTGAAGGACTGAAAGTGGCTCCAACTCTCAGGGGGGCACGCCGGGATTGTGCTAATTCCCAGACGAGCCTCTCCTCTCCCACCCACATTGAGGTGAGGAGAGAATATTCATTAGTGAAGATAGCGCACTCCAATTAAGAGAGGTGGAAAGCACACACACACACACAACTTTTGCAGGTGTACTGCACCTGGTCTCGTACAAAAAAAGAAATCAGTCTTCCAAGCTTCGGCGGTGTTTTAGCTGATTACATTCTCGCCTACAATGACACGTCACTTTTGTTTTCTCGTATACCACTCCTCCACCACCCTCTTTTCTCGAGTGACACTACAGGTGTGAAATTTCACAACATGGCGTCTCTGGGCAGACATCCACATTGTTAAAAGAGAGAGAGAAAAAGTGAGAGGGAGAGACACTGCACTCGTGGCAGCTTGACTGGGGTCTGATTAATGGTTCAGAGGATTGTGATTGGGAGGGCGATGATGAGATGGATATGAATGAATACACAAGCGCAGCTGTTCTGGTTGCCCCTTCCTCGGGCGCTGCGAATCCATAAACCCCATTCTGCTGTCACATCAGTGCCACAACACCTGAAATAAACATTAACTATAAACAACAAGCCACATCCATCCACAACAGTGTGGAAAGACTGCGCACGGGGAGGGAGATCAAGACTAAACATTGTTATAGAGTACAGCAAGCATGCACTCTAAATGTGAACGACAGCATTATGAGCCGAGGGGCTTAGAGAGTAAGTGCGCACACACACACACAAAGTCTCTTCCGACTGGCTTAATGGGGCCTCACCTGTTGGCGTCCCGCACGAGTGTGTGTTTTAGCAGTTGCTGGCAAAGGTTTAAAAAGAAGAACTGACGAAAGCCAAGCCAAACACGGTGGGGGAATGTCAACGACTGTCTTGAGTCAACACAACTCGACTACGGTCGTCTCCGTAGTTCGACCCGCATGCCTTCAGGGGTCAAATGCTATGGTGGGGAATGGCAGACGTACAAACACGCACACTCAATCTGAAGCCAGTTCTTAAATCCTGACTTGAATGGTAACAGCAGGTTTAGTGGCGCATCTATCGGTTAGAGGCCTATCAACCCTTTTTGGCAAGTTGAGACCAGCTTGATGTCTAAAGTTGGGCTTATGTTGATCTCAGTAGGCTGAGAGTAGCCCAAATCGACTGGGTATGTTGAGACATTTCCCTCTTAGCCTTGCTAAAGCAGGCATGAGGACTAATCCTGCAGAGGTTAAGTGGAATCCCCTCCACTCTTTCTGTTCCTGTGCACTTCTTTATACGAGTCAAGAACGGAGACTCTGGACTCTAAAACTCTGAGTCGTGTTCCACTGCAGTTCACAGCGCTAAATGCAGACTTCCATGGACTTGAATAACTCAAATACTTGAAGAAAATGGGGTTGAAATAAAGAATGATAGAGGAGAGTGTGAGTTTAAAGGGGTAGTCCACCCAAAAATGTAATTTCTGTCATCATTTATTCACCTTCATTTAGTTCTAAACCTGAATGTGGAGAGTGTGTGTGTGTGTGTGTGTGTGTGTGTGTGTGTGTGTGTGTGTGTGTGTGTGTGTGTGTGTGTGTGTGTGTGTGTGTGTGTGTGTGTCAGTTACAGCCCACTTTTAGAAGTGATGAATTACAACAATACAAAGTTTGAATTGAAGAAAGAAAAGTATCCTAAAAACAAAAAGACAGGAATTAGGAATTATGAAAGACATCAAATATTTGTTTTAAAAAGTTCAATATAAAACTACTGATTTATGATGATTGTACAATATAAAAACAAAATATTTTACATTTACTACCAAATATTTATATGTACTACAGTTCAAAAGTTTGAGGTCAGATTTAATAAAAAAAGAAATAAATGCTTCTATTTAGCAAAGATACATTAAAATTGATAAAGTGTATATGTTACAAAACATTTATATTACAAATAAACTTTCTATAAATCAAAGACTCAAGGGGGGGGGGGGGGGGGGGGTCAATTCCCACAGATATATTATACAGCACAGCTCTTATTATCTCAACATTAATAATAATATATTTTATGAGCAACAAATCAGCATATTAGAATGATTTCAGAAGGATCATGTGACACTGAAGACTGGAGTAATGATTAAGGAGCTTTGCCATTACAGGAATTAACAACATTTTAAAACATTAAAAAGAGAAAATAGTTATTTTAAATTGTAATAATTTTAAATTGTAATAATATTTTACTGTATTTTTAAATTAAGAAATGTAAGTGAAGATAAATATATCAAAAACATAAAATAATGTTAAAACAAAATCAAAAACAAAAAAAAGTGTAGGAATCCACCAAGGGATACTTGCTTACATCATTCACACATGCTTCATGAGAGTGGGTGGTCAGTGTGGATGAATGACTTATCCCGATTTGTTTGCTAATATCTGATTGGTAGATCTTTCTTATTCATAGGGGGCTTCGTTCTTCACATGCAAATGTTTTAACTTAGTTACCCTAACTGATGGCTTCAACAGAAACATAACATTAGCTCTGACATTCAAAGGTTTATACAGAATCATTAAAAATGAGTTTCTCTATGGAAAAAATAATGGGACTTTTACATCCGGAATTTTACTGGTTGTCCTCAGGTCTGGTCCCTAGATATGACTTTAGGTACCATTCACATCGGTAGCTCAGTTAAAATCCTTCACCATAAATGAGCAATAATTATAGTGATGTTTGCCTTAGGATGAACCACTAAATGTTGAGGTTTTTTGTAAGTTACTCAAGTCTGATTAACATATCAGTCTGTGGACTGTGGACAGTGAGTCATATAAGGTGACAGGATGTGAGAAAAGCATTAACACGCGATTGTTTTCAGCACTGTGAGGTTATACCGTACAATACAATTTAGTTGCTAAAAGCTTCCAGAAAGAGAAAGCTGACATTTTTGCATGGAGAGATGACCTTTACACAGCTGAGAAAAGCTGTGTGGAGCTTTTGCCGGCCACGATACAAACACACACCTTTACCCACCCACACACACAAAGCCAGCTGCCAGACATTAGCTTGCAAATGGTCCACTGTATGTGCCAAGCTAAAAATTTGCAATCAGCCAACTTAAGCACTGTGAAGGCATCTAGAGGTTGTAATGTCCCAAGACAGACTGATGTGTACAGCGTATGGCTCTTTCTTTTTTCCTCCATTAAAGCAAAAATAAAGAAATTCATGCACATTTTAAATGTAAAAAAAATAACAATATAAATATAATTATAAATAATATAATATAATATAATATAATATAATATAATATAATATAACATAACATAACATAACATAACATAATATAACAATATAATATAATATAATATAATATAATATAATAGCACGAGCTGCACCAATAAAAGGGGATGGAAATACTATTGCTTGCTGTTACTATAGCTAAAAAGTTCAGCGGTTGGCAGATTTACCGCTTTTAATTCCGTTACGGTGCAAATACTAGAAAAATACACTTCTCTGTACACCACAGCCATTATTTTTATGCAGGCACCCTTATGAAACTGTACTATTTAACACATCACCACCTACTTCTGCTGTTTCATTTGGTTAAGTCTCTGTTAAAACTTTATTTGACTATACACAGTTTTTGGGCTGTTGTATTTTCATGGTTCCTAGACTATAGTAGCAGTTTGCACAAAAATAAAGGATCCAAAAGGGGGGTTTTCGCAGTGATGCCACAGAAGAACCATTTTTGATTCCCCAAAAAAACTTTCAGTGAAGTTCTTTAAAGAACCATTATTGTCTTAGTATGAAGAACATTTTAATAATCTGAAGAAACTTTTTCTACCATAAAGAATGGATGTTAAAGGTTCTTCATGGAACCATTGAGACCAATAAAGAACCTTTATTTTGAAGAGTGTATAGTCACACACACACACGGTTGTGGCCAGAGGGGATGGTGGGGGCCCAGACAGCACTGAGTCAGCAGCAGAAAGGAAACGATCAGAGCCCTAGAGGAGAATACATCAACACTGCAGAGGCGCCTCCATCCTCCTCTCCTCCCATCAACACCAGCACCACCACCATCCGTCTTTCCTCTTCACCTCAAAGGGGCTCTGCATGCCTGCTCATCCATCTCTCACTGACCAGGTTTCTGCAGCACGAGCTCAGCGCTGTGGGTCTGATGCAAATGGGTCCTTTTTAGACGAGGCTAAGACATGTAAAACAGCGTGAGGAATATGTAAAAACAACATACTGACAGAACCAGACATTGTTCCTGCTAAGGCTGGTGGGCGCCACACATTGTCACTCACTCACACACACGCAGACCGACATCCTCGCACAAAGACGAGTGATTTCACTTCCTTCATCACAGCTGATCTCAGCAGGATAGTAATTCACATACTGTAGGAGAGGGGCTGAAATGTCATCCTCGCATTATTAGACTGACCTTCAATTTGGAGGCAAAGCTAGTGGGAGTTTCTGCTTTACAGTGCACGTTGAAGGTAAAAAAATAAATCAAATAAAAATAGTATCTTGTTCAGGTTTGAAAACCGTTGAATAAAAATAAGCTCTTTTACATGGGCAAATCTGAGAGCATTTCAGACTAGAATATGCAGAACATGACAGACACGGGTGACAAGATATGATGTCACGCTCTAGGGTTTCTGCTTGTAATAAAAAATAAATTATTAAATAATTTCAGGATATATTTGATCAAAAATACAGTAAAAACTGAAATAATTCTAATATATTGATTTGGTGCTCAAGAAACATTTCTTATTAATATTGCTGTTACAGTTGTGCTGCTTAATATTTTTGTGGAATCCACAAAAAAAAAAAAATTGTGATAGATTTTATTTCAGGATTATTTAATACATAGAAAGTAAAAAAAAAAAAGTTTTGAAATGGAAATCTTCTGTAACATAATAAATGTCACTTTTAACTTCTTTCATAAAAATCTCTGCAGCCAAAACTCAACAAACGCATAGGTCAGACAACCACATATGGTCTCAAAGCAATGGTAAACGACACAAAAAAATTGCTCCTCACTTAAGGACAAAGAGCAATGGAGAGGAACCTTCTCCAGTTTCTTTAATCCTCAGCTTTCATCGTCCCAAACGGCAGCGACAAATTGCCAGTTCACTTTGGGAACAACGGTCGCTAATGGAGGGGGGGAAGCTCAAGTAAGACGTGTACACAAACCATTCCCCTCATTTACCTGTCATCATTCCATTCCTATCCGCTCTTGAGCCGTTCTTCACAAAGACATGAGGTACATCTGATACATCACTCACACAAGCGCTTGAGAATGCTGGGGCACACAAATGCTTCTGGAGTGTTAAGAAAAACACCTCTAGATCTGACAGAAGGACTCAAGTTTCATTGTGGCAAGGTTCAAAGCCAAGGTCTTACACACTTGAGTTAGAAGAGAGAGACACTAGTCTGTAATGTCTTACTTCCTGATGGGCAAAGTCGTCAGGGTTTTCTTTTAATAATTTGAAGGATGAAAAGTTGTTCGTTTAAAGGAGAGTTTGTGATTTCTGCAAACATAATGTGGCCTTGTTCAGCAGATTGTCAAAGAAAATTTCAACTTTGTGCAAATTAACAACTTTATATAAACAGTACAGTGGCCTGCTGACCTGAATTCACTGTGCTTGCAGCTCAAGAGTTACATTTCTAAGGTTCTACTGAAGCCACTTAGTATTCAGTCGTTCAATGTTCATTACAAATAATGATTTTCCTCCATTACAAACACTGCTAAATTATTTAAAAAAGGGAAAAAAGGCGCCTGGAACTGAACGCAACCATGTAACCCTCCCGTAGTTGCAACACAAGTCAATGCGAGGTGAGATGTTGTAAAAGCACATAGATCACATAGCATTGTTCGAGCTTTGTTTGGAGAACATGAAAACACAATGGGCTCAGTCTTGTCTTTCTCCAGAACACTGATTCACAGCAGATGCGATTCTTTAAAATGCTGTAAAGTTCTTCGTACCGGTATATGTTACTCGTAATAGCAGCAAGTTTTTTTATGAGCAGCTGTAAATGACGGTTTCTATCATATCTCACGATTTAAAAAAAAATGGGGTGATAGAGAAAAATTACATTTGTAGGATTTAGCAGAAAAAAAGTGCAACACTGATTAAAAATTGATTCAAGCGAAGCCTATTTGCATTCTTGCTCTATAAAAATTCATGAAGGCAGCAAATGAACAAAGGCATGAACTGTTGTTTAGCACCTAGTATACTAAATAATAAACTTCATACCAACAGCTTTAATCATTGTGTAACTCTGTTTGTGCACTCTGCCAAATGAAACTTCCTGAAATCTAGCCAAACCAGCGGGAGTTGACAGGTCTGTAATGATTAAGAATGCTGCTTTATCAAGCTTATCTACAATTTGTTGTACTGTTTGTGTCAGCGAACCTTTAATGTCATTAAGCATAGCTTCCTCTCTGAGCAGCGAAACAAAAAACACTGGCACGCTTCCTTTGGTAACAAAGAATAAAGATTGTGTGTGATTGTGCGTGAGTGCGTGTGTGCGTGTACACGAACCAATATTGATTCTCAAATCAGGGCTGTCACTTTTGAGAAAAATCAAATTCGAAAGGATATCAAATACCAAGCTATGTATTCGAATATTCGAATAAATGTGTTTTTGAAAACGGATATAAATCGATCTTCAATTCCAGTGCTATATGCAGATTTAATGGATTTAATGTCACCGAAAGCCACAGATATGAGCTGCATTTTATTGATCATCAGCTAACATTTCAAAATCAAAGACTCCAATAAGAGAGAGCGGCAGCCCTGGTAAGATAATTTCGTTTCTTTACTTTTAATGAGATTATTATAATTGTGTGTTAAAGCGTCTACGACTTACTTTCACTTTGATTTGCGATAGTTTGCACGTTGGCTTGACGCTTGATGAATAGGTAATCTGCGGTGATGCGGGTTGCAGAGCGCCGTCATATCTTACAGCCTGTAACACGCTTTCAAAATAACATGCTTTTTAAAATAAAAAATGCGCTACACATGGCACTTTAAAAACCGGATAGTTTATTTGTAGTTCGATTACGAATATTTCACGTCATGTTCGAATGCATATTCGAATATCGAATAAAAAGTGACAGCCCTAGTCTATTCTGTTTTTAGTTGAATGAACAGAACATTGTTTAACGCATTCAAAATATTTAACGCAATTAACGCATAACCCGTTTTTTCTGTCATCCTTTGGTTAGCGTTACATTATGATCAAGCTTTTATTCATGCAAATAAGACAAAAGAGAATGCGCTGCCTGTGAATGTCCTGGCACACGCACACGACGCACAGAAAGACGCGCGCCAGTGAGCACAGATAAAGCGCCAGGGAAGTTATCTGTGGCACTTGAACGAGCACTCGAGCAGTAACACACAATATTATGGCAAAATGTCAATTTTGTAGAGTATCGTCATAAGAGCAGTCTTAAATTAGTTAAATAGTCTTAAATGAACGTAAAGAGTTGTGAGAAAATGAGACGCGTGTGAGATCCGTGTCATGTGCAGCAGTGGCAAATCTTAAAGTGACAGCAGCCACTAATTCTGTCTGTCAGTAAAGTTAATCAAAGAACAAAAGTAACAGAGAAAATCACTCACTGCTTTTGACTAAAAAAAACTTTTGTAGCTTTAATATGGATTCATTTATATTTGATTTATAATTTAGACAGTGCAAACTGTGATAACTTTATACATTTTATGTATATTTCCTACATGTTAGACAGGAAGGCCACAGGTAAATATGACATTTATTATTTGTTTATGTGAGACTTGTTTTACTTTCACCTAAATAAAAAGTTTTTATATTTTTTGAAGCCTAGTAAATGTTTAAAAAAAACTGATAGCTTTCAACTACACTGTTATGTTGAATGGCTATATTTAATGTTTAGAAAAACATTGAGACCATATTAGTATCAGTGATTCTGGCATTCATTCATAAAAAGATACCATTAAACAAGTATTTCAATTCTACTGTCTTTATGTTGTTTCTATATTCATTTGGAGGCTAACTGTGAAATTATTACATTATAAAATGTTATATTAATAACATACACACATATACATGCATACATATATATATATATATACACATACATACACAGTATATAGATAGAGATAGAGATAGAGAATAATATAATATGATAGAGATAGAGAGAGAGAATAATATAACAAAATATAAAATAAAGTATTGGGCTCAATGAGAAACATGCACTTAATTGTTAATTGAAGAAATAATGAACAGATTATTCCCATTATATTACCAAAAATAGTTGTTCGCTTCTGGCCTATTGGAAACTGTTTGAAAACGAATGTTTCAAACAAAAGAGAAAGTCCTCAAGAGACTTTCATTTGCACAGTTAAATTCCTACTGTGAAGACGGGAGGCTTCTATATTTGAAAAGGAGTGAGAAGATTGCTATTTGGCTAATTACAGATTTAGGGCTGAAACAGTAAACTGTTGGAAAGGAAGAGAGTGAGGTGCTTGAGTGAGCTACATTAGAGTGCTGGAGTCACGAGACTGTGGATTCATTGTGTGCTGATGGCATCTTTTATCTCTTGCAATACTGATAGGCCTAACGGAGTAGTTTGGGCTGGGGAGTGGTTAAAGGGGTGGGCTATCTAATCTGATCAGAGACCATTGTTTTGAAGCTCATTTACCACTGGGGGGTCCAGAAGTTTCCACACAGTTGACAAATCAACCCAAACCCACCCCCATCCCTGTGGCCAACACAAGAAGGTCCTTGAAAAAACAAGCGACAGACACAAAGGGGAAAGCGGAGAAGACAACCCAGAGGGCTATTTGTGAGGATTTGCTCATTCCTCAAAAATACACAAGAGTGCTGACCGCTGACTCAGACCTTTGGTTCCAGTTTGAACAGCAGGAAGTCAGCTTGGTGAGATTGTTTTTGCTGTTTAGGAGATTCCTAGTCTCAAGAGACCAAGGAAGTTAATGCTAAACATCTGGGATCTGCATTTGAAAAAAAAAAAAGAAAGAAAGAAAGCGTAAGATGTTAGGAGGAGACGGTATGACTTGTCATGTAAAGCAATGTCCCATCTCAGAATGGGGTTGTTGGACTGGTCATACAGAACAGAAAAGGGCAGGAAATAATTCATCTCCACATCATGCTGCCATGAACACTTGTAGATGAAGACCCCATCCTGCAATTCACATTCTGCCATATTGCAGAGGTCTCTCCTGAAGTCGCAGACAGGATGATAAGTCAGCAGCACAGAGATCACTGCTAATTTCCCATGGTGAATCATGTGTCATGAATGGTACCACCGTGAATGATTATGGAAATGAACCACAAGGATATAGTAAAAATAAGACAAAGCAGATATTTGGCACAAGCTTTTCCGAGTTACCTTTAACTGGGCATGAGTTAAAAATTTACAGTAGAAAGCCCTGCAACTATGTGTTTGTGTGCGTGCATGTGTCCGTGTGTGGCGTGCATGCGAAAAAATAAATAATAATAGCAATAGCAAATAATACTAAAAATAATAATAACCCCAAACGTTATCTAAATCTAAAAGAAAGATCTCCATGTGGTCCGTTCTGTATTGACATTGATGTTGTACATCAATGTTTATGTCTAGCAAATGTAAACATTTGGATTTGATGTATTGATATATCTATTGTATTTATTTGTGCCATCCCCTGTAATGTTTATTTTTCTTCTTATTCTTCTAATTCCTATTTTATTAATGACGGTTTACTTTTCTTTAAAA
This sequence comes from Phoxinus phoxinus, assembly GCF_949152265.1. Classification (NCBI taxonomy): domain Eukaryota; kingdom Metazoa; phylum Chordata; class Actinopteri; order Cypriniformes; family Leuciscidae; genus Phoxinus; species Phoxinus phoxinus. Next base: position 19,345,110 of record NC_136889.1, on the reverse strand, counting down.
AAAAAATTAACTCTGTGTTAGTTAGGCTAATCGTTTTTGTTGTGGTATAAAAAATTTAATCGAGAATTGTGAACTTTCACTCGTAAGTAAAATGCTGGTGGCATAACCTTATTTATTAAAATATAAGGTTACAAGTGTCAAAAACAATGAAAACAACTTTTTTTGTGGGGGGGGAAATCCTTAGTGTTGAGACCTGCTATTTTAAAGGCACAGTTAAATGTGATATCTATTATAATGGGTTTACATGAAGATTGCAATAAGTTCACTTATATTTTAAGTTCTTTATTTTGAAGCCTATTAAAAATGTTCAAAAATTATGCTTTTCAATTAATCTTGGACAATTGTATTCAACATTCCTTAGTTCTATGGTCGGGTTTGTCTGAAGTAATGATAATTAGCTTATTTAAAACAAATGAAGTCTATGGTATGTCCCCAATCTAGCTAGGTAAACAGAGTATGTGTGTAAGTGGAGTCGCGGGAGACATTAGAAAAATACGCCACAAATCTTCTGGAGCTGGACAGCACAGCGCTGAGCTCAGGATTGTTTGTTTGAGAATGGGCCAGGGGGATGAAATATACACTTGAGGTGTAAAGATCAGAATGACAAACCCTTCAACAAGTCTTTGAAAAGAGCGACTTCAGGTATGGCTTTGATTTTGACAAACTCTTGCTGTAAATTCCATTCAAGTAAAGAGTGCCATAAAAGAAACACGCGTTGGTGAATATAAGTCAGATATAATGTGACTTATTTGCTTGTCACACAAAGAATGTACCGTGAACATAGAGGTCAGACATTCTTCAAGCATAAAGCCTGAGCTAAAAAAAAAAATGCTCATTAGCACTTAACCGCATCAAGTCCTTTAATAAACTTAGCTATGCTCACCTCCATCCCCTGACTACAACGAACGAGAGAAGGGCAGCAGGAGGAGGAGGGCTTGAGCTCCATCAAAGTCATGTCTGTTGTCAAAACACATTGAGATGGAGGAGATAAAATAAATGGCATCTTTTGGAAAGATGAGGAACGCTCATCCTTCCCAAACAACAGATGACCCCAGCCATAGACTCCCCCAACTGTATTGAAATAGTGGTAATCGGACCCTCTTGGGGCCCTCCACTGGGGCCCTTTGTACGCCTAAGAGTCAATCAAGGGCCGATGACAGACAAAGCCTAGTTAGATTTAGGAGAGAAAAGTGCCGGAAGGGTCGATGCAGAGGCCGGAGTCGTGATCCATCCCGAGGCAGGGGGACAGACGGGCCTCTGCCCATAATGCCCTGCACTGACCTCTTGTCACCTACGACTGTGCCCTGCTTCTTCACCTCTGACCCTAAATCACGACACCTAGACCTGCTGTAAAAGCACAGGGTGGATAGGACATTATTTAGATGATTAATCTTCCAATGAATACTTGTAAAGCAATACAACAAGACATGGTTTGGCAGTGCAATATAACAATGTATTGATATATACTGTATATGTTAATAATTACATTTCATTAATAATTTAATATATGTAATCACTAAAAATAAATGTAAAAAATAATTTGAATAATGTAACAGATTATTATAAATATTTTTATTATTTTTTACATTTATTTTTAGTAATTACATACGTATACACACACACACAATCAGAAAGGTTCTTTGGTAAGGGACAAAACCTTGGCAGTTAATAGTCAAGTCACACAATAGTGAAAGCAGGAAACCAGCATTTAATCACTGACAGACCCAAACTCTGTGAGGTATATCAGTCCCTTTATTAGAAAAACAAATGTAAAAGATCATCACACAAGCAAGTAAAGCATGCTGGAAGAATTTCATGCAGTTGATTAAAAAGTTATAATAATTTGACCAATAAAAAAGGTCAGAAGAGTAGAAGTATATAATCAGTTTTCAAATGGAAAAAAGGCCATCAATGAAGGGGATAGTTCATCTAAAAATGTATTTCATTATCACTCACTATAATGTCATTCCAAACCTGTATGTCTTTCTTCTGTGGAACAGATTTATTGTAAAGAATTTACTGGCCACTCTTTTCGTTTTAATGGCAACTGAATGACAGAAATGCACCATGGCGTGGACCACCTTATATTTATGTTGCCTTTTTTGCTATTTTGTAACTTGACAACCCCTATGAAAAAAGAATGGCCAAAAATCATACTCCGACATGAGGGTTAGCAAACTACATTTTTGGGTGAACTTTCCCCTTAACAATAAGGGTAGAAGAACAGTGTCTGCTTGCAAAGAGTTCAGGCACAACACAATTACCACTCATCCAAAGTGGTCAGGAACAGACCTGACTGTACAAAAGGTCTTCAAAAGCCCTGCGAAGATGATGACACACACACACACAGTGTGCAACTGGTTTATGAGGGAGCAAATTCGCCATTTGGAGCCACTTTAATACTTAATAAGCATAATGAGGCTGAACATAACGCCTGATTTCAGAGCTTAAAAAAAATCATAATGTGCTGTGAAACTTAGATGGCACTAACAGCACACTCTCTATCAGACACACACACACACTCACCACTAAGATAAAGAAAGCTCTTTGCTCTTATTTAAATAATGCATACCAGGGCTCAAGGGCGTAGATTTGGTTTGAACATTGGGGGGGTTTGATCAATTGCTTTGCCTTTTCTCAGCATCTCTAACATATAAACTCCATTACTTAATTATTAGACACACACACAGAAAGCACATCTAAATAATGCTTATGGCGGCCTTCAACACAAACACATGATATGCTCACTCAAGCTGCCTATTCAAGGCTGCTCTATACTCATCTTTCTTTCTCCTGCTCCCCCTAGCGTCCACAGTAAGTACAGCATGGAGAGAGAGAGAGAGGGGGGGGGGGGAGAGAGAGAGAGAGAGAGAGAGAGAGAGAGAGAGAGAGAGAGAGAGAGAGAGAGAGAGAGAGAGAGAGAGAGAGAGAGACAGAGAAGCCACAAGCTCCGCCCCCAGATGACATCAGTGCTGTGTTGAAGCAGAGCTGGAGGCAGATGCAACCTCACACTTGTAGTGAGCTCCAGGCAGCTGACCAGCTCTGCCAACTTCTCTATCTTGTCTCTCTCTCTGAGCCAAAGGAGTGCGTGTGTGTGCGTGTATGTGAACAAGTGTGTGTGGAAATAAAAACACACCCAGCTATTCGCACCATTGCTGCTACTGAGCCTTTCTGACACTGGGCTCGTTTTTGGGATTGAAATCATCTTCCATCATATTGGATTTATCCTACGGACTGACTTTATTCTTTGAGGATATTCTTTTTGATTTTCCTTTTTGAATTATTGCTTTGTCGGGTAAGTGTGTTTTGTCATGCGTTTCCCCCTTATTTTTGGTCTGTTTTAACCCTTTCCCTTATGTTCTTCATCACCCTGAGGTTATCAAATACCTTCAACACGGATAGAGAAAATTTGCATCTGCAGTCACTCACAAACCTTCACATTGTAGACTTCACTTCTAAACTTTCAGATCCAGTCATTTGTTTGCGAAGAGGAAAAATGGGTTTATTGTGTTTTATTTAAATTGTAGGCAGACCCTTAGGGATTTGAGGGGGGTGCGATAGCAATTTAAAATCACAAGTACAGTAGTCATGAAATTCAGCAGTATAAACCTCCATTTGCATTTAGGATTCAACGTGCATCTCCAAAACAATTTTAAAACAATAGTTAGTTTAAAAAAAAATACTGGCATAATTTAATAACCTTTATGTTGTTTCAAATCTCTATGACTTTTTTACCTTAAACATAAAAAGACATGTAAAAGAGAAATGTAAAGGCTCAGTCACCATTCACTTACAATGCATCTTTTTTCCATATAATGAATGTGAATGAGGCTTGTTATTCTGTTCAATGTTTTACAAAGGATTTTGTTAAGTCATATAGGTTTGGAACAACTTGGAAGCGAGAAAACGAACGAATTTTCATTTTCATTTGTGGTGAACTATCCCTTTAAGTCTCCATTCCGCTGCCGCGAATAAAAGCACTAAAGGACGTACAAGTTACATTGTATTCTCACCACCAGCACTCTATATCAGTTAACCTGCTATAAAGATATTTAAAACATCGTTTAGAAAAAAAACGCAATGCAGATAGTATTTTTACCGGCTGCAGTCAACAGGAACGTTTAAACTTCACGCGTTACGTCTTAAATCTGTTCTTGTGTGAGAGGCTTATCGCTAATGAAACGAAGATACGTCGATTACAAATGATAAAATATATATTAATAATGGCTAACCTGTGCTCTAAGAGCGTGATGTGAGTGATTGGAATAAAGAATGGGCGAATCGTGGATGCGGCGCGTGACACTCCAGTAGCCTACACTGCGCGCGACGCGACAAAACTAGAACTCTCCCATTATAGAAGCTGCTTGCAGCGCAGACAGCTTCGTTGATTATGAGGGTCGCGTTCTAATTCGGAATACGAACGAAAACTCAAAAGACTGAGATTGGAGCGCAATAAATGTGCGCCCTGTGCATTTCAGTGAGAGAGTGTGTCGCTGGCGCAGTAAAGAGATCTGAGGCTGTCAGCTGCTTCAGGATTTTCCCATCAAACGAATTTCCCTTCTTTTAAGTAGTCTTCCAAGTTATCTGATAGATAAGCTTTCATATCTGTTAGGCAGAAAAAGTCAAGATTGAAATAATAGTTTTGTGCAGATACAGAGAGAGGGACTGTGAGATGACGATAAGAGCCAAAGCCTTCAGTCAGAGCTGATCAAATCAGTTTATAAGATTACTAGGCTATAGTAGACGATTCACATTGGACAAGTTTGCAAGAAAATGTACCATGAATCCCTAAAATACTGTACTTTTAAGTGCAAGTCGTTTTCCCTAGCTTTGAGCTTCATCTATACACAGTCAAAGACTGTGTATTCCGAAAGGTTAGTTTCTTAGCACGACAAAAGCAGAAAACCACAAATGGTCTGTTTTGACTATGTAAGGAGGGTGATAAAATTAACTAACCCATTGTTCTTTGTTGGACGTGTCAAAGCACTCTGTGGCAGTCTTTTTCGCTTGCATAAACAATTTGTATCAGTGATTCACAAACACCACACCTCCAAGCTTTAAAAGACGTAAATACCAGTCACCCTTAAGATACTAATAAAAAGCAATGCAAATTAACCAACTTTCTAGATTTTAATACTAAAATCTAAGCATCCAGTGTATGTTTACCAGCAGCCAGGCAGATAGCACTCTTTGTTTCAAGCCATGAATGCCGGAGGCTAAACCTAGTGGTCCGTGGCATTCACTCAGAGTCAACATGAAATGGTCATGTCTTTCAGGCCTTCAGAAAAAAAAGTCTGTCACCCTTTTGTGCAGACGACAAAAACAAATCATCTAGTAGAATTCTCCTCATGTCGGCAGCCAACCTCTGACCTCAGTGAGGCCATTCTATAAAATGTACCTTCTAAAAACAAGCCTAGAAGTTAATTTTTTGAAGCATAAAAAAAAAAAGAATTATTTTTATTGCTTAAGTGGAAATATACTTGTCTGAGGACAAATTATGTAACAAACAGAAAACTAGGACTGGATTTTAGCTTTATTACGGATACAATTTACCCCCTTTGGAGTGGAAACAAAAAAGGTACAGTGCAGTAAATCAACCCATCCCTTTTTGCCCTTGTCCAGCAACTGCTGCCCCCTGTACCCTGGCAGGGGGTACATATGTGGTAATTAAAGCGCCAGTTCAGCCTCCAACTGTCTGTGTGTATCTGCATGCACAGGCCTGATCCAGAAGCACTTACCACCCCCAAGTGGGGAAAACAGTGCAGCTGCCACAGACCACTCTCTTTTCAGTGCAGTACAAAAGAAAAAGACCCCTGGTCTCCCCTAGAATCCACTCTCACTGCCTGAACGCCAGCCAGGGACAAACCTGCGGATCATCTGCCCCAAAACCGCACACAGAGGGGAGCCACTAACAATAGGCTGCTCTTAAATTAACGTTAAAGCCGTGCCCAAACCGTTCTTCTCGATTCCAAATATGTAGGCAGAAATGTTTCATCTCTCAGCCCACTAGGCTCAGAAAGGCATGATATGGCTTCATGGACATAAGATGCATGACAAAGAGAGGCATTTAGTTCAAATCCTGCCTGGGGTTTAGAATCTATTATCTATTGAAAACAAGAGAGCTGTTTTTCATAATCATAGCCCAGGACCTACCAATGAAGACTGTAGTGCAAATTTAATTTCAGCTTAAATGCCTCCGTTCATGCATGGGTACTGATCAAATGTGACAGCAATTTTTTTGGAAACTATTAGAAAACATCAATTCTAAATTTAAAACTATGCATAATACAATGTTTACTATCTTAAGGTTTAGCCTAATTTCTCTAAAAATGCTGAATAAATTCCTGAACAGTTTTCAAAACAATCTTTCAATGTTTCAAATGTTGCAAATTTAAAAAAAAAAATTCTCGCCCATTTCTCAGTGCCTAAACCCTAGTGTTCTAAACTCAAGACACTAAACAAGCAAAAGGTAGTTGGTTGTGACCATTTTAACCAGGACGCTCGATTGAACATAACTTCGAGCAGAGCAATGGAGCAGAAGCAGGCCTAGCCATTAGAACGATCTTCTAACGGAAAATGTGGCCTATTAGAACGATAGTGAGAGGTGCCCATCACATTCAGTGGCCTTTCTTCTCTGGCTATGAGCAGTGGGTGGGATAGGGGCTGGAAGATTTAACCAAATGTGAAAAAGCTAATAATTCTAAGTGAAAGAAGTTCAGTAAAGCAGAAAAGCGAAGGCCGGGGCCCTTATGCTTAACTTGAAATGGACAATGGACCACTGCCACTTCAGTGAAATCTGAGAAGCCAGGGGAAAAAAGAAAAGAAATGATAATGCAGCCAATCATCCAGCCAGATCAAGGTTTGCATGACCCATTGAGACAGCTGGCATGACAAGCTTAGATGAAGCGTATAAGGTAGATGCCCTACCTTATTTTCGGTTTGACCTTTACGACCATAATATAGTACTGGCCCACATTTATTTCCCAAAACACCTGTGCTTTTTATCAAGATCTCCTGAGTAAGATTTCAGCTGTAAAAATCACAAAATAAACAGCCCCCTGTGAGTGAACTCTTACATTTTCAGGGAAGTATTTTGGCAGAAAAAAAACCCAATGGGGCTTGTTTCACCAACTTCCTTTTGCCTGCTCCTGTGCCAGGAAGTGATTTACATTGGATACAGTACTTTTTTTTTTTTAAAGAGCAATTCCATGTCCACATAATTTGTCAGACTTCTAGAAAAATGGCAAGCTACTTTACACACAATTCTCCAAATCAATACAACATTTCCTCAGAACAGTTGAAAAATTGCATGCCGATCGTTAACCAAATTTTCACCATTCCTGCAAGTACTTATTTTCCTCTTCAATAAATCTGACAATCATGAAGCAAATGTTTCAGCATTCAACAAAAAGAAAGCAACTTAGTCTCTGTCAGCATACTGAAAGCTCACCGTCAAACATCACCTGCCCTTAAAGAAGAGTCACAGCTGCTGTTTCCATGTCCTCGTTAATCTACTAATACAATAGTAGGCACATGGAGCACTTGGGCTCAACAGAAGGATGGGATGTGCTATTAGACCTTGTTGGTGAGACCTGTTATCAAGTTACAGGGCCTTCAATTCCCTAATATCTTCTTGTCACTCCCTACAACTGTTTCAAAGTTGCCTGACATACCCCAGCATGTTTTACAGAAAGGTTACCATCCACAGGTCAGCAGAAGGGTTTCAGGCAAGGGCACAAACCATGGTGACGGCTGTCAGTTGGAGAAATGTATATTGTCAGTCTATGTTGCAGGAAAGGTGTACCGTGGGAAATTACAGTATGGAAGGTGCAGCACAAACATCTCTTTGGGGCCACCGGAGGTGACTTGCATGAAGAGCCCATTTGGGTATTCATGAGTCTGCAAGACATAAAACTTGTTCATCTCACATGTACATTTTTGAGCAGTGCGAGGGCGTTGTGTTCAGGCGCTGTCGGGGCAGCCCGAGGGACCTTTGGTGGCTGCTCGACATCTCAGCAGCAATATGCTTCACCATGACTCTTTTTCCCTTCACCTTCTCCTTCCAGAGCGTCTTCAGCCACTTTGAAAGTACAGCTCAGTGGAGAACGTTGCCAGGCAGGAGGGAACGGTCTTTGGCCATTGTAGCAGGGCCCAAACCGTGATCGCTTTTCTTATGCAAAGGAATTCTTTTCAGCCATCACCATAGAGAACACTAGAGGGGGGATGTTAGGGTTAGTGGCAGACAGAACAACGCACATGGTTATCCTGGCAGCACAGGCTTAAGGCGAGTAAAAAGAAAGGTTTTTATAAAAATCCACACAATATCTCCACTAATCCAGGTTTCACAAACAGTGTCCACTATCAAAGGACTGAAGCCCAGGGGCTTTTCTCTGTGGTCATTTACCCAGAGGCAAAAAAATCCCCTGATATACAGAAACCCAATAAGCTTAAGGGACTTTCAAATTCTCATCTCAATCACACACTCCTCTTATTTTTCCCTCACTTCAATCTGATAAGTCTCAAATGCAGTGAAGCGATCTACAGGCCATAACAATCTATAAAAATCCAATCCATTGTGGTGTACATTTTATGTTAGGTCCAAACCTTGAAAACACAAGCTAAAAAGCTATAGGTTTACATCAATGTATTGCCGATGGCAATGTGAAACTGCTCTGTTTGAAGGACAGTGGCCAATTGCAGCTGGCTGCATCGCTGTCTGACTCAATCTCAGCCTTGGCAGTATCATCTCAGAATTAAATAAACGCTGCCTAACAGCATATTACACAAAGTCAATATCTCATTCTCAACGAGGCCACGTTCCTTTTCCTGTGTCATGACGTATTCAGATGTCACATGCTGTCAATAACCAAAGAATCTGCTCTTATTGACATTTTCTTTTCTCTCTATCCTTTGTTGGTAGGAAGATCAGCATGTGAGAGGGAGTGGGTGTCTGCACGTCAGGCACAGGTTTGTGAAACGAGAGCCAGGGAGCCAGAGTGCTACAGCAGCACAGGAGATTCTGCTTTCGAGCCACGAGGCTGGATACTTTATTCATGCTCCTGCCGGGAGTGCGACTACAGAATTCGGGGCTGACTTTGGAGCCTGACTTCAGAACCGAACCACCCTGGATTTGAGCCCAGCGTATTGCAGACGGACAGAGGTCTTAACGCCATGACCAGTCTGCTTTGGGAGAGACGGGTGCAGTTCACTTCTCAAAGAGGACTCGCTGTTACACACAAAAGGGTCTGATTAGGAAACACAACTTAAAATAAAAGGATTCTGCTCTCTTTTATATTTCCTTTTTTTTTTGTCTTTTTTGTAATTAAAAATTACTGAAATTGCATGCCTGCGCAAGCAAAGCCTGCCTGAGGTCTGTCTGGAAGTGGAGCTGCTTGCTTTATAGGTTTATCTACCATGGCAAAGCCTTTGATTGCATGAACTGTGGACGCTGCAATACAAGAAAGGAGGTCAGCGGTACAAACAAGGATCAGTTCAGCAAATACCAGCCTGGTCAGGATATAACCAAAGAGACCCCTTTGACAAGACGGACAAACATCTCCGGAAAGAATAGAAAGGAAGGTTTAAAGCCTCATTGGATTTGGGGTGGCAGCAGAGGATTAACTGGCATTTCTAAATCAGGTATGACAAATATGGATGTTCTTGCTGTGCCTTTTCTTCTAAAATACATGTGCACAAACAGAGGTAATGATGAAAATGTGAAATGAAAGTAATAAATCAAAAAAGATTATTAAAATAGTATAATAAAATGACATAGTATATGAAAAACATAAATACAGAAAAATAAAATATGTATAAATATTATATATAACAAAACATCATAATATTTATATATAATATATAAACAAATGTAAAAACATATTATCATATATAAAAATGGTTGAAATAATTTGCTTTTCATTTTCTTCCAAGTTACGAGCGTTACACCTTTTGCAAACTATGATTCTCTGAAATGTCCTACAGGGAACGCAAATATTGCACACAAAAAAAGAGAAGAAGAAAAAGCTGATTTTACAACGTTTAATCAACAAGGCCTGACTTTTTTCAACCACCAGTTTTCAGCAATGAAATGCAGTCTTGAAATGCACTGGCTAACAGCAGAAATGTGTAAAACAACAAGAGCCAGAGATTACATTACACACAGCAAAAGATAAAACCTCACACACAGGCATCTCATTCAAGGAAAGCTATCAGGTTTAAGGATTTGTTATCTACATGCACAGCTGATTGGGAATATCCTTCCACTTAAATTAGACTGGCTTCTAAACCTCTCATTTTCCTCTTATTTTTCTCCTCTAATCCCTCTTTCTTTTTTCAGTACTTAGTTTTTTTATTTATATATATATATATATATAAAAATTATTTTAATCAAGATGAACACCCAAGGCATGTTTCGCTACCATGGTTTCTTCATTTGTTCATGTCATTGGAAATGTTAATAGCCTCTTTTCATTAATTCAACAGCAGAAATATAGTATTATTTTTCTTAAATTGAATCTTTACAATGAAAGAGGCGCTACAGGCACTGTACATAAAAACAGCAATTAGAGTAGGACATTGCCTTTTCTTCAGACTGCATGGATTTGACTTTTTCTCTTTTTTTTCTCCAAGGGCAACAACCACAAAGAGGACATTAGCGATGGCAAGCAATTACAAGTCCTTCTTCGTCGTCTTCATCAGAGCTGGGCTTTTGCTTGGCCTGGCCAATCCATTGGTGACCTCAGCCTCCTGTCCCTCGCAGTGCCGTTGCGATGGGACTTTCATATATTGCAATGACCGGGATTTGACTTCCATCCCTTCGGGCATCCCAGAGGACGCTACAGTACTTTTTCTCCAGAACAACCGCATCAAAAGTGCAGGGATCCCTACGGATCTACAGCGGCTAAACAATGTCGAAAAGATCTATCTGTACTGCAACAATCTTGATGAGTTCCCCACCAACCTACCGCTGAATGTCAAGGAACTTCATTTGCAGGAGAACAATATACGGACTATCACCCATGCCTCCCTGGCACAGATTCCCATTATTGAGGAATTACACCTTGATGACAATTCCGTGTCAGCCGTCAGCATTGAAGAAGGTGCGTTCCGAGACAGCAACCATTTGAGGTTGCTCTTCCTGTCCCGGAACCACCTCAGCACCATACCTTCCGGTCTGCCAATGACTATTGAGGAGCTTCGCTTCGACGACAACCGCATCTCGTCCATCTCAGAGGTATCCCTGCAGGATCTTATAAACCTGAAGCGACTAGTTCTGGATGGCAATCTATTGAACAACAGGGGCATTGGGGAGATGGCTTTGATGAACTTAGTCAATCTGACCGAGCTCTCATTGGTACGAAACTCCCTGACATCCCCACCCTCCAATCTGCCTGGCACAAGCCTGGAGAAGCTAAATCTTCAAGACAACCACATCAATCACGTACCAGCAGGTGCCTTTGCTTTTCTGCGACAGCTGTACCGCTTGGATCTGTCAGGCAACAACTTGAGCAGTCTGCCCATGGGTGTATTCGACGACCTGGATAACCTTACCCAGCTGCTCTTGCGCAACAACCCATGGTACTGCAACTGCAGGATGAAGTGGGTACGTGATTGGCTGCGCACTCTTCCATCTAAGGTCAATGTGCGTGGCTTCATGTGCCAGGGTCCCGATAAGGTCAAAGGGATGGCCATCAAGGACTTATCCACAGAGCTGTTTGGCTGCTCGGATACAGAGATTCCACCCACATTTGAAACCAGCACAGTCTCAAACACTTTGCCACCCTCTCGACCCCAATGGCCCTCATACGTAACTAAAAGACCTGTGGTTAAGGGTCCAGACCTTGGAAGAAACTATCGTAGCACAACACCGTCCAGTCGTAAGATCATCACAATAAGTGTTAAATCCAGTAGTGCTGAGACGGTGCACATATCTTGGAGAGTATCTCAGCCCATGACAGCCCTGAGGCTCAGTTGGCTAAAGCTGGGCCACAGTCCTGCATTCGGATCCATAACTGAGACCATTGTCCAAGGGGAGAGAACAGAGTACCTGCTCACAGCTCTGGAACCCGAATCCTCTTATCGGATATGCATGGTTCCCATGGAAACTAGTAACATTTACCTGTCAGACGAGACACCTGTTTGCATAGAGACAGAAACTGGCTCCCTGAAAGCATACAATCCCACCACAACCTTGAACAGAGAGCAGGAGAAAGAGCCTTATAAAAATTCCAATCTGCCTTTAGCTGCTATCATCGGAGGAGCAGTGGCCCTTTTGGCCATCATCATGCTAGCCCTGGTGTGCTGGTACATCCATAGGAACGGCTCCTTATTTTCCAGAAACTGCACATACAACAAAGGGCGCAGGCGGAAGGATGATTACGCTGAAGCTGGAACAAAGAAGGACAACTCCATCTTGGAGATTAGAGAGACCTCTTTTCAAATGATTCCCATAAATCACATGCCTGTTTCAAAGGAGGAGTTTGTGATACACACAATTTTTCCTCCCAATGGCTTAAGTCTTTACAAGAGTCCACACAGCGAAAACAGCATCAATAACAGAAGCTACAGAGACAGTGGAATACCAGATTCAGACTACTCTCATTCATGATAGTGTGTGCGGATTACAAAGACATTTTATTGCTTATGAAAGACTTGGAGGCTGCTTGGTCTTTTGCAAAACACTGGATTGAAAAGACTGAGAAAGCATTGTTATGTACATTTGCCATATAATTTATATTTAAGGACGATTTATTAAAAGGAAAAAGGTTCCGATTGCAGGCCATCACTGAACCGTCGGTGTATGCTGCCACAAACTGCAATTCTATATTTTAGATATTTGTAGTCATTTGTACTGTACTTCCTTTACTTATGGTTTTAGACCAATTAAAAAAAACTTTGTGCTCTACTGAGATATGATGACTTGTCAACTGTGAAAGTGGGTTTTCATTGCTGTGTTGAACAATCAGATATTAGAAAACCATGTAGTATAAGCACAGGTCAAAACTATTGCTATGTTGCTGTCAGTGGAAAAAAAAATACAACAAAAAAACAAGGCTGCGGGAATATAGGGCATAGTTGATCAAAGGAAATAAAGACACAAGTGTTTTGTTCATTTTAAGGAGGGTGGGGACAGACTTACTCCAGTGTCACAGAAACCTCTGTGTTTCTTTAGGAATATTGGTTGCCTGTTTCAGAACGCTGCCAGGCTTTACATCACTCCAACGTTTAGGAAGCAGATATCTATTACTTCCTCTCTGCCCTGGAAGAGGAAGCAACACAGCACAGAATCCTAAATCATTTGCAAACGAAGCACACCGATCAAATGAGAGGTTACTTTGCAGTTAAATCAAAGCAGATGTGCTAAAACATAAGAACAGAACTAAATGTCGCTCGTTCGGCAAAGAGGAACAGCATTTACCATATCCCTCAGTACAGTTAACCACATGTCATGTAAACGTTGCCCTACAAAAGGAATATATTGTGGGCAGAAAAAGTATGGCAACAAACACATTTGGGCTCTTTTCTATTTGGAATATAAAGTGTCAACTATTTTTTTGTTCATATAATTCTTATTTGTATTTTTGTTTTCTAATTCAAGCCACTTTTATGTTGCCACAGTTAAATTGTTCTTTACAACTGAAGACCAAAGTGCATTGAATGCCCTTTGGCCAGTCTTGTATGTGCCTTGATCCAATGCTTATTGTATTTAGCTTTTTCAACAACAAAAAAATCAGTGACTTAACTTTTTTCATACACACTTGAATATGATAGGATATTGGTCATATTGCAAAATAAAAGTGGATAAAACCCCAACTTGATGGTCTCCTTTTCCACAAAAGAATGCTTTCCATTTATTTGTAATCCCTCTAAACTTTGCATAGCTACACTATTCCAGTCCTAAAAAGTCTTCATCTAAAGCAGTAGTGCCTAAACTGGGGTATGAGTACCCTTGGGGGTATGTGAGATGACAGAGTGGGTATGCGAACAAAATGCTGAGTTGTTTTAATTGATGCTGCATTAACAAGTGCATTACATGGTAACAGTGTGTGCGTGTGAGACAGAGCGAGCACAAGTTTATGCATAAGTATTTGGAGGTTATGTTTTGCTATTGTCCCTCTGCAAATATGATTTTGACCAATCAGCTTTCTTAAGTTCAAAATCCCTCTCATTGGTTGGAGCTTACTGCTAACTGATTTGGGCACAGTAAAGCATAAAGTTTGGAAAGCAGCATAAAGTTTAGAGAGAGTCTACAGTATATACCCGACAAATGATTCTAATAAATAAAGTTAATGTCGCCAAAATGTCAAAAAGGCAGTCAAGCATATCTTCATTTTCTACATCCATGAGTAAAGATGGAGTTTCTGATCAAAAGATCCCGAAGCTGGAACTACCAAACCAATACTAATGGATAGCGTGAGACACAAGCAACGGGAGTTAGATCAGTCAGAATCAGAAATTGATGTAATGGAAAAGGCAACAACTTCAAAGGTGAGAGAGAATATCACCTTCACTAAACTGTATGTTCCGGGAAAACTGAAGTTGTATGGCCAGTGTCAGTCACAGCGCCTTTTAATTGCTGGTTTCGATCCGACAATTATTCATTTAGCAATGTTAAGCACTGGTTCATAGTACCTTTAAAAGTGGGGTTTTAGAACTTACTAGCATGAAGAACAAATATAGACACAGACTATAGACAAGATTTAAGACTCAAACTATCTTTGGATACAAAAACACCCTTTGTGAGTTTTTAAGAGGGCAAATACTGTCCCTTAATGGAAAAGGTGTGACTGCAGTCTAAATAGAAGAGAGGGGGTACGCAGAAGGATGTTTAATGCCTCGGGGTATGCCACTGTAAAAAGTTTGGGAACCACTGATCTAAAGCCTACTGAGGCTTCTTACTAGTGCAGCATCCGCTTGGGGCTCCAAGTGCTCTTTTGTGTGGTTAAGCCACGTATGACTTATCTGATTGGCCCAAGTGGGAAATATCAGTGAGTACAGAACAGAAGCTAAATGAGGCCGTTGGAGAGCTGCTGTGCTGGATTTTGATGCATCTCGCGGCCACAGAGGGAAATGTATGTATCTAATGACTATATAGCATTAGGTTGATGGCACAGTTCAAATCACAGTAGGAATCGCACAGGTGGCTCGCATGTGCACGTGTACGCATCAACACAACATATATGTGGGCCATGAGTGTGCGAACAAACACAGATGAATACACATCGATGCACACGCCCTGTGATGTAATTACAGTTCAGGGGAGCCTCTAAAAAAAGCAAGTCTGATCCAAACCTTAAGTATACTTGAACAGTCTCGTGTACTAAATATACAGCATCAGCTAGAAATTAAAGTAAACACTCTCTGTGAGCATATGGTACTGCAAGGGTCCAGATATGTGAATGTTGTTGATGTTCCACAACTTGCCTTGTCATTTGTTTATGTGGTTTCCTGACTGACAGTATTAGCAATTTTTCAAATGCTGAGTGATGGTTTTGAAGTTTCACTAACTTCCTTTTAAATCTGAAAGCTTTTTCTTTATGAGCCATTTTAATTTAAATGAACCATTATCTGATCAAGGATGCATTTGTACTAGGGACAAAATTATCGTGATAATCAATATTATCACGGTTTTGTTAAAACGAGATGAAAGTGTTTAAAAATAACTGATGCTCACACTGAAAACATTTCAACAAGTTTCATATTTGAAAATCAACAAACAAATAAAACAAGCAGCTCTATGCCCTTTTTTAAGCAAGATTCTATCCTGTGATCGTCATAGCAACGCATTATAACACAGCGCACATCCATGTATCAATGTATCAATTCAAATATATTGTTTGAATAATATTATTGTGATCATCTTGTCTGGACGATTGTTTTGTACGCTGAACTAAATCGATTTATAATCGGGTAAGATTTGAAACATTAACCTCAATTCAATATGTCCCCGTAAGTGTTTTAAAAAAATTAATTAAAAAAATCGGTCTAATAAGTGTAACTTACAATGAATCTATACATTATTATCCCTTAAATGTCACTCTTAAAGTTAATACTAATAGTAGTCTTGCTTGAACTTGTTCGTTCGTCTTTGGTTCAAAGCCACTTGTTGCGAACTTTTTTTTCGCGGAAGCTTGAGTGAGATAAAATATTTCAACTCAAAACAACATTTTGCACCTAATTATTTCACAGACGTAGTTTTGGTATTGAGGTCAAAGTTAACTTGGCTTCCGTTCGCTATACAACAGTGGGTGATGGTCACACAAGACGACTCGGCAGATTTGAAGTGTTTATATTGCAGTGACTTTTTGTTCTGCAGACAGGGTGACCATCCTCGATTAAGTTTCCCTCAGGACTTTTGTAAAAGCCTAAATATGACCACACCTCAGATTTGGTCCTCTTAAAAGGCTGAAAATTCACTGCCATCCGCCATTCCTTCTCGAAAAAAAAAAAAAAAAAAACAGTGCGCGCTGCACCTGCGTCAGACTGTTGCTGGCTGGGCTGGATTTACAGTGAGTTATTAAAATTGCGATAATCAAACACGGTTTTAATGATAATTAAATTTTAGACGATAATACTAACCGTCAGTACATTTTATCGTGGTTTATCATGAAACCGGTAATCGTCCCATCCCTAATTTGTACAATTGATTTTACCTCTGAAAAGAATGTAAAATCCAGACATCAGAAAGTAAACTGTGTTTGATATTTAAAAACTAACATTTAAACTTGAATCCATAACCAAAATACGGTATTACAGTATGTCTAATCCAATGCATTCAATCGACTCCGAATTAGATTTAGGCTAGTATTCATTATTTCTTCTCTCTCCCTTAAATCCCAGAAAAAAATGGTTACTCCATCTTCTATTCAAGTTTGTAATACTCTTCTGCATATTTACTCAATACTCACACCAGCTGCAGTAACTTACAAATCATTCATTCTGGAGATAAGATGTCAGCCAGAACTGAAGGTATAAAGCAGTATCAAGCAAGAATGAGATCACAGCAGTTTTAATTATCAAAACGCACAGGTGTGCGAGTGGGTTTGAGCGCACACATCCCCTTTATGGACGTTCTGCATGCAGTAAATCAATCTCCAGTTTCCTAACACCATCAGAATTTTTTACCGCTTGAGCTACGAGCAAAACGGCTTGAAATATTAATATCATGTGCTGCATGGTGAAAGCAAATCAGATGGACGAGTGCGCTAACAGCAATTTGTATTCTCCAGTTAAAATGATCTATTCAGAACACTAACCTTAAGTATTGGGGGAGGGCGAGTTGAGCGGCTGCTACTGGGGGTGACCTGTGGTGACCTTTTTAACACAATGACCTCACCTCTGGCATCTTTGTCAGCACATTGTTGGAGCTTACAGATGACCTCATTTGCCCTGGGAAAACCATTGATCAGGTCTGATGTCCATGAGGCCGGTGCACACTTGAAATTCTACCTTGAATAGGGCACTTCACTTGAGATCCAAGACAAAAGTATCTTTTAAAAAAAATCTAAATAAAAACTTAACCTATCGACATGATGTGGAGCTTGAAAAATATCAGGCTCTAAAAAAAAATATATATATTAAATAAGAAACTGGATGTTGCCCGTCATCTCTTTTTCTGTGGTCAAAGAAAGCGATGACTGACCAGAGGTCAGATAAAAGCAGGTGAAACAAGGGTCACAAGCCAAAGATGAAAAATTGGTGGACAATCTGGATGTTTGACCCCCTTATTTAAAAGCAATTAGTAAACATTTTTCATCTTTTTGGACATCTGGCCCTTTTTTAAGCAAACGGTACACATTTGTCATCTTTTTAGACCTTTGACCCCACTCTTTTACAATTGGTAGACATTTTTCATCTTTTCAACTTTTGACCGAATTGTAAAGCAGCTAATGAACTTTTTCCATCTAGTTGGACTTTTGACCTCTATTTTTTAAGCAAATGAAAAGTAGAGATCAGGTTGTGCATTGTTATCATGGACAATGACAGATCCCTGGCTCTTTAAAACAATGAATTGTGTGAAAAATAATGAAACTGCTCTTTTTTCATTATAAAACGTTTATAAGAGCAACTAAAATAAGGTAATGAGAGTTGCTTTTGACAAGAAAGGCAATTACTGGCAAATGCAGAAGCCACATGTCATTCAATTATTTTTAGAGTTTAATTTACCAAAAGAGCCATAAGGGAGCTGACTTTAAAAGCACCATCTTATTCTGATCTCATTTTGTTTCACCTTGCAGGAAGATGTAGTCATCAACTCATAGCATATCTATTCCCAAGTGTGTAATGTGTTTGCTCCCATTCTGCCTGGCCTCGCGTTCACTGCAAAACCTTTTCCCTCAGCTCAGCGCAAAATTTTCCAAAATAAAATAGCAAAAATTCCTCCTAATGAGCCATTTGCTTTTGCTTTTCTTCCGCACCTTGTATTCAGTCCAAGACGTCTTGTACATCAAAGCTAAGACCCTTCATTGTTTGTCTAAAAAAAAGAAGAAGAGAAATGAAGGTCAAAATGTCAGGCTTAGGGCACCAATGTGGCCTCCCACATGCCTAGACTCCAAAGCAAGCATGTTTATAAATCATATCAACACAATATGATACAGACAAATGTATATTTTTAGAACGTGCAAAACTATGTGTGCGCATTTGCATGTACTTCCGTCTGCATGGGCTTGAGGTTTGAAGAGCCACTATTAATCATCACAGATCACTGTAACCTTTCAGTGTTTACATCCATTCATACACTTCTTATTACAAGCATTGCAACCCAAAGGAGGACAGACCAATTTTTAAAAAAGAGATGCATTCCCTTTTTTAAAAAAAAGTTCCAATAGAGATGGAAACCACAACATAACTTATGCATGTCTTGAAGAGACAGCTGCGGTCTGGGCATGTAGCCACGGCCACATGTGCTCTGCTGTCACCACGGTCATGTGGTGAAACAAATACAAGGAGTCAAAGCAAATGTTTAAAGAACCAGAAAGAAGATAAAGTCCAAAGATACTTTTGCTTTAGGGCTGGGTACAAATATAGTTTTTCCAATTAATTAAAATTCCATATTAAAAGTGTTAATTTTTCAAATTTTGAAACACAGTTTTGTGACGGAATTAGCAGAGATAGAATTTGTTTTGTCTGTAAGCTAAATAACCATTTCCTAATGAACATATAACCTCTATCGATAACCAGCCCTATATGCTTCTCATATTTTAAGGCCTTCAAAGCTGTCCTGAGTAGATACAGCAACAAGTGAACACAGGAGATGCATTTGAGGCATTACTACCAGGTACAAAAAGCAATGTGTCTGTCTCAGCTAACCACTTCTGATCGGATCAGAGAGACCTGAGCTGACCTGAGACAGATCTTAATGTGGAGTGTAAATGGGGCCTATCATTTTTCCCCACCCTTAATGTACCTCTCAGCCTCTCGATACATTTTCTTCTTTATCTTCTAAAGTCCTCCCTACATCCCCTTAAGTTCTCAAACAAGACTTAGTATTTCTCCTCATTATGACCAACGACCTGAAAATCTAAGACTGCAACAACTACAATCTCCCATCATCTAAATGAATCCAATTTTTTGCTCGACAGCACACAGCGTGCATACATCTATCTCCCCTTAAAATCATCTGACATTAATACAAGTTAACAAAAGGCTCGTCTGTTAAGGTGGCAACAGCAGCGACACTTTGCCGGTGGAGCAGGTTGAATTATTGAACAGGGAAAATGACTTACAACTGCAGTGAAGTGGATTCCTACCTCCAGCCAGCATTTGTTAATGCAATAACAAGCGACAACGACCTATTACTGCAGGCGAGTGCTGGGTATGATAATTTGATGTAGAGCATCATATGTTTTGAGAACGTCCATTTAATTGACTTTACTAGATGAGAGACATTAATTCATGTCATCCATTAACTAGCTTAAATTATCTTTTAAAAGGTGATATATCTTCCTGTGCCCTTTAGCAGATTCGTGCGGCACATTCTCTGCCACTGCATCGACCCATCGGGGTATTTGTCCAGAATGTCTGCTCTTGTTGGGAATAATCATTGCATTCCCTCGAAAAGTTCCTGTGTGGTACAATCGTTCTTTAGCCCTCCGAGGACCGTGTCGGGCCCAGCTTCGATCTGGTTAGCATTCCCATTTGCGTGGGGGCCAAGGTTTAAATGTCATCGGCGTATCTGCATGCCGGTAAGGCGACCCGCCAGATATACGCAACTGACAGATGGTGAAGACATGCTGTAATGCCAACTGGTGCATTGGTGTTATGTATGCTGATTTGGTGTAGCCTTCTGATATGACCCGTAAGAGGGAGATGCAATCAGATTATTTCAACACCAATAAGGTTTAGTTTAAATGTCAATGTGTAATTGGTATGGAAATGGAAAAGTATTTTTATTACAGCAAATAACAGCAGAGCATTCACTTAAAAATCTACAGCCTGATAAAAGTGAAACACCATCAAAAAGCCTGGCGACTGCCAGTAGGAGATTTTCTGAAAAGCACTAATCAATACGAGTTCTCTTTAGATTTTAAGACAACCATATACAAGAACTGCTAAAGGTCACTTGGTCTTGATACTCAAGCACTGATAATATCAGAAAGATGACGGCCATTATTTTAGCATCGAAAGACTGAGAGAAGTTGCAAATACCTTCCAGAAGCTGATTTTAAACTTCTAATGTTAGTTGGTAAGAAATATTTCACTGGATTGAACTAATAACCATATTATTTCAAGAAATAACTAACTTTAAGAGAGAAACCTATTGTAAATCTTCCAGCCTAAAATTTCACACCCAAGTTAAGACAATGTGAAAACATACACCTTTCAGAAAATAAGAGCCTTGGCAGTTGTCTGCCGATCATACTAGCAGCAGTCTGTGAAGTTCAGTTGCAGTTTTGCTTGGTTTATTTATAAATAAATAAATAAAATAAAAAGGAGGTCAGCAATTGAACAATTGAAATCTGATACCTTTTTATATTAGGTCAAAACTGTACCACTAAACGAAGATGTATAAAACTACTGTTGTTGAAAAGGGTTTTGTACACCTTTCTTTAATTTCAGCTGAAATTGCTACACTCTTATTAGTAGCTTAAAAATGTGCAAGACTTATAATGTATTGATTCAACTTTACAGTAAGTTTCAATTAGCTAATACATTAGGTATCATGAACAATGAACAATTATTTTACATAATTTTTTTTTAAGATTAATGTTAATTTATACATTTAATAAAACATTTTAATATTTCAATATTTAGTTAATATCATGTGATATGAAAAAGTTGAAACATTATGAACAAACAAGAATAAACAAACAATTGCATATTGATAAATTAACATTAACCGATTATTGAATGGTGTAAAACGTTGTAAATTGTTAATTCATGACACCTAATTATTAATTAAACATCAATGTATATTGTACAGCGTTACTAATTAATTGAATGCACCTTTATGAATTCTAAACTAATTCTGCTGAAATCTCGAGAAGATTTCGTCTGCGTTCTGCGGATTAACAGATTTTGTTCTGCGGGCGTAGATTCCGTGTCGGCCATCTTATGTCTTCTCTCGCCTAGGGTACCAAACGAGTCAAGATCGCCACTGGTGCCCCCTCAAAAAAAGATGCATGACGCCCCCCGAGTTCTGATTCAATGTACTGAGTCATTCCACTCAAGAAGATTCCACAAAATTCAGGATCAGGAAAGTCATTGTTCATCATAAAACTGAACACTTAAAAGAAACAGCCTTTTCCTGCATGACCACTTATATCATATGAACCTCTTTAATCCAGTTGAAAATGTACAGCTGAAAGAAAAGATGCCATGCGTCCTGTGACCGTCTGACCTTCTGCAGGAACCGTGAGACTAACACCACCTCCCTACGGCCCTTCTTACACAACACTTCAGTCCGCATCAATACACTTACACTTAACCACAACACAGGCCTGTCTCCCCCCAAGGCCTCTGCGTCTCTCTTTGGGGCAATCTGGAAGTAGGTCTGGCTGCCTCAACTACGACTCCTGGACAATCAGTGGTGTCAGCATGCTCTAAATACTGGCTGTCACCATTCATCTGAACATCGGCGGTGTCACATCGACGCCTCAAGGTCTCTGTATCACTGCCCGTGCGCTAGGTGAGGAGAGATGGGTGGTTGTGTACTGCATTAGCTCTGAGGAGTTTGCTAAAGGTCAGTGTGAAGAGTTACAGCATTAGGGCTGCACAATATTGGAAAAAACTGACATTTCAATATTTTGTTTTTCTGCAATATATACTGCGGTATGAAAACCATTTTACAAAATGACTGGAATACCTCTATTTGGAAAGAATTAACCATTCTAGGATGACTGGGGTGATTTGAGAGCTTCCGCATAGAAAATAAACTAATTACAAGCATAGATAAATACAATAGAGCAAAGATACAAATGAAATAAACAGTTTCTCTACCTGAATACTGTTAGATTTACCTTAAAAACAAAGCAGTGCCAAATTTAAAATAACACTGCATAGTCTTAACTATAAATTAAATATAATTAATATTTGTTGATTTTACTTTGTCTTTTGTTGTTTGATTAACATTAATGACACAGACAGCAGCATGTTTATTACGCTGTGGTCACTTTAAGACCTAACGCACAGATCCAATATAATGATTACACATCTGTTTTCTTTCTCAATTGTTTACATTCACTTAAGACATAAGCAACAAGGATACTAACAGATGAGCTTTTATCCATTAATGCACACAAAAACGAGAAAGAGAACTGAATTTGTTGTTTGTGTGCTGTCTGCACAGCTCTGTGTGCGCACTGAAAACAGTGCACATTCCGAATTGAGTTCTTGTTCACGTCATAAAAAGTTTATGTATCCATCTATAAATTGTCTATTACACTGTACATGCCTGATTGCATGGTTATGCACTTCAGGTTTGATGTCGCCACTTCTAAATGCAGGAATTTTTCCCATGAGCATTGCCTGTTCGAGCAGATGCTACTGTATGTCACTAAGCTGCAGAAAGGTTTAAGTGCTATTGTATCACACCAAACAACAAACCAATTATTTCCCGCCAAGCGATTCTTAAATATTACGAGAACGAGGTTAATCTGTGCGTTAGCAAAGTAATACTGCAGAAATTTCATTTTCAGTTTCTCAAATAAAAAAAATCTAGCAAAGCTACTGCAATCCAATGATCCACTAGAAGAGTCTAAGGAAATAAGCTGGTCTAATCCACGTCTCTCAGCTGCTAAAGACCTTCCTATGACTGCCTATCCCAGATGACAAGCCTCAGAGAACCAGGACAGTCCCTAAATGGTCACACACATGGCTTAAAGTGACAGATGACTGTTTACCGTTGCATTCTTGTGGTCTGTCCATCCATTCTTTAACACACATGCACTCGCTCAGAAGACCACTGTCAAATAAACGTGAGGAGATGACAGGAAATGAGACGCCGCTAGCTGGCATAAAAAGAACTCCATTATAAATCTTTTTGGGATCATTTGGCCATGGACAAAGCTGGTGGCGTGCAATTTGACACTTTGATGTCGACAGTCAAACACTTTCTCCAACCCTCAATGAAGACCAAAAACAGATCGCAGTATGAGTAGAATGAAACGCACACTGAACATTGAGCCATTGAGATACCAATCATGATAAAAGCAAAATGATTTGTGATTTAATACAACGAGGACTGGTAATCTCTGAATAGACACTTTAATGACAACAAGGCCATTTCCATCCATGGCATTAACCCTCCCCCCAAAACACACACTCTCACATGAACAAAAGTTCTTGGACACTACTAGAACGGGTGGTGAGATAAAAGGATGGACCTGCTGAGATTCTGGATGCTTTAAAAATGAGGTCAAAATGCTGCTGAAGTAAAAAGACAAAGGCCTCTGTTTCTAGACAAATCTTTCCATTGCCAACTTGCACTGTTAGAACTATATTTTAAGTATCAATCACTGCAGGCAAATCACACAAGCAAGGGTGTATTCTAGTGCTTCCTGCTAAAATGTGATATAGCTAAATATAGTGGGTGTCAAAGAGACAGTAAATAGACAACATTAGGGATACACCAATATTAAAGTTCAGGATGATACAATTAACTGATAATAGTTATCGTATTGTTGCCGATAATACACAAAATAACATTTTCATATTACTTTGCAGACTAAACATTACAAATAAAATAAAATAAATTTAAATACTCCAAATGAATTTCAACACAACATTATAATGTACAGTATGAAAAAGTGGATCTTCATTTTGAGATTTGCTAAAGAGTACATTTAACAGTGTATACAATATATACAGTTAATATTAAGTAAGATTAAATTCACGTGAGTGTTAGATGAAATAAAAGTGTAAAATAAAATAAGGAAAATTAGCATGCACCATTATTTATCCAATATTAAGGGATACAGATACATAAAAAAAAAAATGTATATATAACAATTATACAATATCGGCCAATAATCAATGTTACAGATGCATTGTGCATCTCCAAGACAACGTCTTTTCATTGTGTATTCACCAGCTGCAAGTAAAAACCAAGAATAAATGACTCTTGAAACTCAATCTAATCCCTCTAATATATTAAAAACATTAATGGTATATCATTAAAATATTGGATGAACAATTCTGTTGCAAACACTGGTGTAATCATATGAAACATGAAAATGTTGTCAGTGTGTGACATGCAGTGAGAGAAAGTAGTGAAGGTTTTGAGTGTCACAGTTGTAAATGAGTTCAGGAGCCCAACTTCATTTAGGGGCTGACAGCTGTGCTGATAAGAACAGGATTATGGAACGACAGGAAGTGGCAAAGCATTCAGTCTACAACTCGCTCTCATCCTGCACAAGAGAAATTCCTTTTTCCTGAAGGGTATTTCTCTCTAGGGACACTGGGATCTAAGACAGCCTTCATGCATGTGTCATGTAACCTATGTAGCGTAGTTTTATAAGTGTTCTAATATGTACAATTACAATAATATATTGATAACATACATACAGTATATATATATATATATATATATATATATAAGAATTCTATATTATATGTTAGCAATATATTATTATAATAACACACACACACACACACACACACACACACACACACACACACACAGCGAGATCTGCAAAGGCAAATACCTCTCAAATTCTCTTTATAATAAAAAAATCTCTTTACTGGTCTGCTCACATTTGCATTTTTCTCAGCTGCCCAAACTCTTTTCTCAACCAGTGAGAACATGACAACGATACAAATCCTGTCTGGGGATTAGGATGAAAACTTCCCCCAGTGTTTTTTTTGTTTTTTTGTTGCTAATTATTTCCCTGCTCTAGTATGCAGACGTTTCATTTAAACACAAACGAAGATGAAGTTCTGCTCTCCTCAGTTTTGGAAAACTCTGCCGGGTTGCCTGGCAGGCCCGTTCTTCATTTTCAATTAATAAGCCCTACTATTATTAGCAGGAAGGAAAACTGGCTTTGTATTAATGGCGTCTGCGTTGTAATGAAACATTAAATATCTGCTCACAAGATGAAGCTCTAAAACGTCAGTTGAAAATGGAAAAGACCGTGATTTGTGTGGAACGGGATTTGAAGGCACAGGTTTGATCTATGAGGTGATCCAAAACTTGAGTAAGGTTCTATAAATGTTTGCCTGAACTGCCTAAGGAGAGATCAGCGGTGTTACAAATCTGGTGTCAGTCTAACAATAGATTATCTACATTTTTTTCTTACCCTAAAAAGACAAAGCCCTCGCCCTGTGTCCCTGCCCTTCCATGTTCCTGTAAGGAAACATCTTCAATCTCTAATAAAACCCATTTTATATTTTTCCTGTCTGCAAGCGGCATCTCTAAACTTCAGTTTCCTGTGAGGCACCTCGACACAATACATTGTGTCCCTCCACCCAGCCGACCGCTTCTGGAGCGAGAGGTTAACGTGACGGGGTGTCTATTTTGTCCTCATCCAGTGGCTGACAATGTCTCCATGAGCTCGGTCATTAATCATGCCTTTCCTATGTGTGGCGACACAACAACAGTGGGGGAACTAAGGGGGCGGTGGGTGGTGTCTACTGTGACTTGGACCATCCCACCAAAGCCCTATGAACCTGTATGAAGAGGTCCGTTCACAATAATGCTTACCAGGTCACTAATCGAATTATGTCAAAAAGGCGAGAGAGCATAAGGCACCAAATTCATTTAGCCATTGTAAGGAGGCCAAGACCTCCAGAGGTCCCCGTAAAAAAAAAAAAGGAGATGGAAATTATGCCCGATTATGTGTGGGTAGTCAGTAACTTTTTGTTGTGGACATTGGTGCCAAACAAAAAGAAAGAACTATGCAAATTTATCATGTAAATCTAGTTTCTAACTCCTGCACTTCTCCCTCCCTCCTTGCTCATTTTCATAAGCCAGATGGTCGTGGTTTTGGGCTAATTCACTTAGCCAAGCATAAGTAATTCCTCACATATATGCATGGCCAATCCATTATTAGATAACGCACAAAAAGAGCAAATATGCAGTTCCATTCAAGACGGATTCATCCATCTATCATCGGGGCCGGAGGTGGGGAAATAAGTCTCCTAGGTCAGCAGGCATCGTGCTTTGGCACACGGTCGGTCCTGCGGGGCCTCTGGACCCTAACTGGGGATCGACTTAATTATCCCTTCGATGACAGAGGACGATGGCAGGTGAGAGGAGGTGGGGGGAACACTGATGAGGGTGGAATGCCAGAGTGTCCAACAGGGTCCAACAGCCGCACAGACAAAAGAGATTTTGGGATTTATGAAGGCACCTCGCACATGCATTTCTCCACTGTCAAATAAAAGGACAGCTGGAAGAACAGAGTAATGCATCAATTGAGTCTCATAAAACATGAGACACTTTTCATTTGGATAGCTTTGAGTACAGTGTATTTGACAGATTGAAAATGATTTCACGGCTCCAGATTAAAATGCAACAAAAATAAAATCTGCAACAATTGTTTAAAATTGTGAATTTTTTTCAGTTAGTGTGTGTGTGTGTGTGTGTGTGTGTGTGTGTGTGTGTGTGTGTGTGTGTGTGTGTGTGTGTGTGTGTGTGTGTGTGTGTGTGTGTGTGTGAACCACCTTTATCAACCAATTCAGTAATTTGACATCTAAAGTAGTAATTTGCCTCCTAAACGTTTCCTTTTAATAGCTAATTACACCTTTGTAAAAAAATAAATAAATAAAAAATTCTCTGGATCCCTGAATTATCCAGGCTGTGTGTTTTTAATTTAAATCTTAAGTAGGCTCAAATTGAAATAAATTCACAGAAATGGTTCATATTGTTCACAGAGTGATTAAATTAAATCTTTAAAGCCTTGTCCAGTCACCTCAGTTTTACAGCTACGGCTACGGCTGTGGTTTCATGAGGCAGACTGTACAACCTGGTTAGAAAATAGTAGCTGACCAGCTCCGCATTCACCTATATGTCTTTGGCATACTAAACAGGCTGAAGGTGAACTCTAGCGACAGACTTCAGATGAGAAAAGGCTACATCTCACTCTTTTCTCCTTTGAAGCTGACTGACACTGACCTCTAATAATCAGTGTGTGTGCAGCCATGAGTAAAAAAAAAAATCAGTTGTGTTGCATACAATTGTTGTTCATAGTGTGAATGGCCAGATTGACAAGACACTCGATCCGTTCATCAATGCGGCAGAAATCGATTGCGTCGAAATCAGCAGCAGAGCTTGCAAGACGTCTAGGCTTTCCCATCACTTTAATTAACAGCTTTAGAATTGATCAAACAGTGAGGAAGCCAATAGAACAGATGCGTTTCATTAGAATGTGCCCATTAGCTTGTTTTGAACAAGATAACGTACGTTGAGGGAGCTGAACAGACTACACAGAAATAAATGAAAACGATCAAAAGGAGTCATTTGTTTTTAAAAAAAGCACAAATAATTTATCATAAATTTTCAATTCGACTGCCGTTGACATGCCAGAACCATCTCCATTCTAGAACATTCAACCTTGATTCTGCGACGTTTCCGGGCCTCTCCGGAGAGTCTCTTCGGGAATGAGCGGCTTCCAACAAGCAGGCGCCCGTGGGGCGTTACCTGACTGCGACAGCCAATGGGAGCGTGAGGACTCTTTAAAAACACTTCGTTCCACACAAACAGGAGTGTGAGGTCACACTTTGCTAGGGGTGAGAGAATGACAACAGATGTAGCGAGTTGGGAACAGACACTGGAGCCAACAACAGCAACAGAGGGCAGGAAATAACAAAGTGCGCAGATGGGAGAGATGACAAGGTGCCTGATGTGTTTAAAGCACGTTAGAGTTGTTGAAGGAAAGAGCCAGTGGAGGGACTGCGAGACAGTCTTGGGAACTATCAGAATAAAAAAAGTTGAGGCAGATGTGCTAACTTAATTTCAGAAAGTTTTCTATTTCCCCCTGAATCCACTGGATTGTTACAGATAGTTATTAATATTCAGTATTTACAGTAAACAACGTTTACAAATGAGAAATCACCATAGAGAATAACAGAAGATCTTTCAACTCCCTCAAAACTCATAAATCTTCTGGTAAATGCTCAAACATCAGACCCAACACCTTCACTAACACACTCTGTAACTCCATTAAAAGGATTTGTTAAAAGGTGGTGGTAAATCTGTGGCGTCTGTGAGGCTCCTGATGCCCAGGCGCCAACTATGGCCTCACAAGGATGTTTTCCATCAAAAGGTCTCCTGGGGAGGTTCGCACAGTGCCATATTCAAGGGCTTTGCGATCCATTAGGCTGCCAGTGATGAGCAAAAGCGTAGAAGGAGTGCAGGAGTCTCCTAGCCTTGTTGGTCCCCCACCCTACCGAAAAGCTGTGAGATCAGTTACTGCAACATCCATCTGAAATCCGTTTCTGCAAACACCGTCATCACTAATTTATGGCTGGGGAGGCTCGCGGAAACTCATACAATTACTACTGAACAAAGAGCTTTACTTCAATCTGCAATGATGATTTAGGCCCGATACACCCTCAGAGCAGATATTTCCCATTAAAAGCCCATTCCAAAGGCTTCCAGAGGACATAAGTCAATAGCTTAATGTTTGCCAGTGCAGTCATTATTAAAGCCCTTGAAAGAAAAGGTACAGCCTGTGAGATGCTAATAGAATTGATTAAAACATAATTCAATGGGAAAGTATTTTTAAAAGCAGATCTGGCTTTGTTGATAAAAGTACCGCCGTAAGTTTTAAAGCTCTGGCTTCTTCTATCACAATACTTTGATCGTGAATATTTATGCATTAGGAAAATCATTAATTGCACTCATTTCAAAACTACATTACTGAGAGGAAAACTAGACCTCAAAATCTTTTCCTTTGAGAGGAAGGGATCAAAACATGACCTCATAATGCTCTCACTGCCAGTCATTAAAAATGTGCAGTTGAAAACCACAGTCAAACACCCTTTTGCAAATGAGAACACTACTGAAAATAATTATATTTAGTATTTGAAATTTCCAGTATTTTCCTTTATTTCCAGTTTACAATGGAAAATAAATAAAAAATGTGAATGACAATACTATAAATAAATTAATAAATAAACTTCTTATTATAATTATTAATCATTCACATATTTTGTGTGGTCACCCATTTTATGATTTTTTTTCTTTATTCTCCATTATATGCTCTATGGTCCCCACTGTATTTTGAGTTTTTCAGAAATGTTTAGTTTTCAACATTTAGTGAGAAGCATTTTAGAAGTTTTAGTAAAATAGGGCTAATAAAGCTCTATTCAGGTGACCAAACTCAATTCAGTTCATAATAGATAAACGCCAAGTAGAAGTGCTGAACGGTTGCTACCGAACAGATCTGGTATTCACAATCTCTCCCAGGGTAATCTCTATCGATTTGAAAATGGAACAAGAAAGGGGTTCGTCCTCCAACAGGGCAAAACACTCGAGACAGGTTATTTAAAAAGTTTCACTGTTCCTGAGATTCCCCGGACAAGATGGAATGAGGATTCTGTACATTTGTATTAATCAATTAATTCTTATCAAGAACCTGATCATCACGTACAGAATTCCCCACATGAAAAATGCAAATTACCCACAGAAAGCCCGGTCTTTAAAACCAAGCACGGAGAATATACTTTCAAAGGCAATTTATTTACACAGCCTGGAGATGTGCATTTCAAACAGCAACCTTGAGCTGGTTTTCCGAGGCAGGGAGAAATAGGACAAATGGACTGCCTCCACGACCTCCTTGCGTTATTAAAAAAGATGAGGCACCTCGACAGTGAGCTGCACTTAATCTTTGAGCGAGTTTCACAACCTAAATATTCCATAGTGACTGACGTAAAGAAACAAGAGGGGTGAAAAGACAGGCAAAGTTTCCAGGTAATTGCGCTAGTAGAGGCTGTTGACTACGGCTGTCAGTCTGCAGAGGTCCTGGAGCTTCCATTTGCATCAAAAGCACTCACTGCAGACCTAAATTACCACAACATCAGATAAGTG
The DNA here is from genome assembly GCF_949152265.1 of Phoxinus phoxinus. Taxonomy (NCBI): domain Eukaryota; kingdom Metazoa; phylum Chordata; class Actinopteri; order Cypriniformes; family Leuciscidae; genus Phoxinus; species Phoxinus phoxinus. The sequence goes on along the minus strand of NC_136889.1, from coordinate 19,314,644 downwards.
TGACTCCACATTTGAAATCAGAGAACATGAGTAAACTAGGTAAGGTTTTATGAAAGCCTCATTTAAATTTTGGGTTGCGGTAAGAGGTTATTGTTTATCCTGCAATGGAGCGTTTACAGCTCTATTACAAAAATTTGCAGAACAACCTACAGCGGCAGTGATTTAATTAACATCCCCTCCCATTCTGGAGGACGCCAGATCCTCCTTGTGGAAACAACAAAAGTACTATTGCACAGAATTTAATCATTATTTACTATTTCCTCTTGGCGAAAAAAAAACACCAAGATAGTCAGTAAAAAGGACAAAGATAAATCGAAGGAGGATAAATTGCAACAAAGTACCATTGATTAAGCTGTCCTGAAATAAAAGCCTGCAAATATTGTCAATGAAGCAGGTCATAATGTAACCTCTAATGAGTCATTTGGAAAACGAAAGACTCTAAATACTGAGCTAAACATATTAACGAAGGGAAATTAAATTCCCTTTAAAATGTTCCTCAGCACCGGACGTATAAACGCACTCATTGTGTTAAGATAATGTACCCCTCAGGTCCATTTCCTTACCGGGCTCCATTTCAGGGGACAAGGCTCGTTAGCCCCGGTCAGTAGATCGGTGCTTACCGTATGACGCTAAATGGCCGAAGGGTATTGTGAGCCACAAAGGACCAGTATCACACATCATAAAGCATGAATATTAATTAACATCAGTCACACTCAAGTTTTTTATTTGCCAATACCTTTTAAAATGGCACTTGCTGTGACACGGAGATTCAGTCCATAATTAAGAAGGGAAGAAAAGGCAAATTAAAGTCAATTAGTTTGAAAAGGAGTAAAACTGCAAGTTTGGTGAGGTGTGGAGGGGAAAAGGTCTGGCAGCTAAGATAAAACGAGGCAGAGAACATGCCGGTGAGCATTTGCTGCAGAGCACAACAAACAAAACAGGATTGAATTTTAAAAAAGTACTTTGTTTACTTTTGTTGTGCGAGTGTAAATTATGAATAAGTCGTTTTTGTTCCCGATTTTCATTCTTGCAAGCTTTGGAAAGGATAAATTACAAAGCAGCTCTGCATCCTTTCTGCAAAAGAACTTGCCAGACAGCTGAAAGATTTGAAATGCTCTACAGAGCTAGAAGTACACAGGAAACTCGACTTACAATGGATTCCAATAGAGTTGAATGATAGTATGTTTCTAAGCTAACTCCACAATACTGTAATGAGCATAAAAACACAAAGTGCACACAAATATTCAGTAAATAATCAACAGAACCATTATCGACACTTTTCACTGTTTAATGAAATAATATGCTTAAAATGGGCATTTCCTTCATCAATTTGGATTAATTTCATCAATCAGCTCAGCACAATACATTAATTGGGACTGAGACCGTCTTTACAAAGGATACAGGCATGTGCTGCTGGCTTAGAAATTGGCCAAATAAAGTATCTTAGAAATCTACATAAATGAACAGCCTTCACTCGAAGAGAAAAAGAAAAAATATATCAGTTTTATATTTTAACATTTAAATCTATAATAAAAATAATAAAACATGATATTGTAAAGAGAGAGAGAGAGACTTTTTAAGCCATTAGAGTGGTGGTGTGGTGTGGTGTGGGGGGGGGTCATTACAGACAGAGAGGTTGACTGAAAATACAAACAGCCCCAGTGTCAGGACTTGAGTTTGAGCCCTCAGATTAATGGCCTGCTAATGGAGAGAGGTTGTGAAGAACCCACCTTGAGAAATCTGACAGAGAGACCTCACATAAAGCATTCTTGACTATCTTAGACAGGGCGCATACCGACTTAACCTCAGCATGCTTGCAGCACTTATTATAAATAAAGCATAGTAGCAGCCATTTTACATTGAAACTACTGCTAAAAAGGCTAAGGTTAGGGTTCTTTAAGACAAGTTTGAAAAACATGAGAATGTCAATCTAACATGCTAATTACTAGGGGTGTGAATTGGACAGTTCATCACGATATGAGATTTAGATTATCTCATTCAATTCAGTTATTACTGTTATTATGTGTGCATGTGATATTGTAACGTGTGCGAGGGGGGGGATCTGTGGTGTGTGCACAGCGGAGAAAGAAAACGCACGTGTAACAGTATATTGCATCCGTGGATCCCTCTTAAAGTGACAGCAGCCTAATAAATCTGCTTTTATCCCAAAAAAAATCATCAAACAACAAAAGACAGATAAATCACACTGCCCTTGAATGAATAGGCCTAACTTTTGTAGTTTTAATAAGGATTAGTCTATATTTAATGTATACAGCAGTGTTATTTTACATTTGATTGCTTTATTACATTTCTGTTGTAGGTTATCTGAACACCACTGTACATCTTCCTGAAAAACCTAAAGCACTGTTTATTTCATTTGTATTTTTGTTCGTTGTATTTTTTGTAGTCAGTTTTGATTGTAGTTAATTTTTTTTTTCTTATTGTATTGCTGACTGTTCTACTTGTCTTCTGTAACCTTTACTTACATTAATTAACCTAGTATTAGTTTTTGCTGAAGTATCGATAATTGTGAAAGTTCACTGACATTTAAAATTACTCATATCATGAAATAAGAATTTGATCATATCACCCACCAATAATCATGTTAAATCATGATGATTTCAATATTGACCAAAATATTCATGATTATGATTTTTGCTATAATCGAGAAGCCTGTGTATGAGAGCTTTACAGTGGAACTAGTGCAAACCGCCAAAAATGGCTGGCGGGCTATCACCAATCACTCAGCGTAGATTAAGTATTAAGACGGATAAAGAAAGACTGAGATGGCTAACATTCATATTTCTTGCACAGATCTAACATGAACAACTGTGAAATCCAGTCTTGGCAGCTTTGATTCGTCAAAATTCTACAATTCTCAAATCTGTCAAAGCATCATCCGGCCGGTGTATAAATTCACAGACTAACCTTGACAGAATTGGGGCTGGTCACAGCTGGCAAATACTCTTCATTTAATATTGCATCACCCTCATCAAGGATTCATATTTTACATAAAACAAGCATGAGAATGTTAATGTAAACCGTGGAATATTTAAAAACAAAAATAAATGAGTTAAAAATCGTAGACACAAACTGTCCTGCTTTATTTACAAATTAAAACACTTTGTTGTGGCTGGAGATGATGTAAGTGAAGTCAATTTATTATAAACCATCTAAGATTCACCATCTGACATGAAACGCTGAAATAATGTGCCGTCCTGGGAATAATGGGCCGGGCTGCGACACATACTAAAGTACGAGGGTTTTAAAAGGGAGCATTAATCACATTCCCCCATCAGCAGTAAATCAGAGGAAGCTCTGTTTGAACACTAGCTTGTTAAGTGATGCATAGCAACATTCTTCCCCTGACGATGAATCGAGGCCCGTATTTGTGTGACTTTGCTTTGAAAAGAAGAAAAACCAAATCCATTGCAGCAACTTTTCTGGTGCTGTCCATTTATGCAGACACCTCGAAATCTCTATTGGGTAAAGAAGAGCACACTGGCAACTTCCTCAGTCAGTACCCGTGAAGACGCATTTGCCATAAACCAAGCTTCGCGGTCATATCCTGGCTGCTGGGCCTCAAGATAGAGATGGAGAAATGCTAAAAATTATCCCCAGTTAACGCGGCTAAAAACTTCCTTGTGCCCCTCAAAAAACCTTTAATCGATTGAATTTATTTTATTTCCATCTTCTTTTGTGGGCACAACTAGAGGAGAGTAAATAATTTGAATTAATTTGTTAAAGAAAATTCAGATTATCTGTTACTTGCCATCATTGCCAGGCAATGTACACTACATTCTTTACCAAGAAAAATGGATTTGACCACTAAACTGAGATCATTTAACCATTAATGTTATATATATTCAAATCGAATTAGAAATAATTTAGCATAGCGAATTAGAAATATTGTTATATAAATGTTACATTTTATGTATTTGTTTGTTCATATGAATTGGTTCTAGTTCTCTAATTATTATAACATCAGATCCCATAAAAAATAAAAAGTATATAATAATTGAATGATAAATTTTATATAAATATAATTGAATTATTATAAATAATAAATAAATGATTATAAATATAAAAAATATATATATTTATATATTTAACAGTACTGGGAATGTTGAGAAGTATGTGAAAAGTGCAGGGTGGACGCAGAGCAGGTAGTTTTTTATTTGCTTGTTTGAGTCATAGTTCATGTGTTTTCCCTTGCTTGCAGGATCGGCTGTGATTACCTTTGATCGAACAGCACTCTTGCTTGAGTGATATTTCTTAAATGGCACACTTAATGACTGGAGAGTGAAAACATTCTCCAACATTTTCAACCATTTCATCCCCCACTGTAAAGCTGAAGTGTTTATATCCTTTTCTCTGTGCAAAAGTGCAGCTGATGAGTGTGAAGAGAGGGCCGCACGTGAAACTGCGATAGCAGAAGAGTGGCGATACGGGCCTGCAAAGGTCAGGATCCGCTTTAGGAGGAAAAAAAGAAGGTAATGGCTGGATTCCCTCATTGAGTCATTAACCTTTTCCCAGATTGCCATGAGCTCTGCTCTTATTGTTCTACAAAACAGCAGAATCCTATAAATATTTGCTGCATATTCATGAGCGCTGATGAGCAACTTCTGTTTATGATGCTCTTTGACAATTATGTGTGCTTAATCAAGCTGTGTCTGCGTCTCGCTTCATTGGCACTACGTTGGAATCTCCAGAGAAGAGGGTTAGGGAGCGTTCAAAAGTGTGAAATTTATCTTGAAAGTGCATAGAACATTCTGGAAGAATAAACAGCAGTGCTAAAAAAAAAAAGAATAACAAATTGCATCCATAAACTGAGCTGTTGTTTTCTTCTTACTGTATAAATAAAACCCAGATTTCAGGCTCAGGGATCTTTTTAACAGTTCATAATAAGTCTTTATATTCACGCTGGAGCAAAACTGCAGACGTGAGCGGCGTTTAGAGCCAATGACGGATGGTTTGCCCTGAGACTAGCTCGGAGTAAATTAACCCTGCCTGGCCTGCCATTTGCATTCTCTTAACTAAGCAGGCTAGCCACATCACGCAGAGAAACACTAAAACTTTATTTGCGCTAGGCTGAAAGCCGATTAACGGGAAGGGAGACAGCGATAACGCAGCTGGGTTGGGCCTGTTATCTCAACACAGCAACTTGCATCCCACGGCAATACTGCAGGAAGCCCACGGCTCAATGAGACGGACACTGGACAACAAACGAGAGACTGAGGCTAAATGCATGACATCGCTCTGTGTGACTGGGTAAAAAACTCAATGTGCTAAGCCAGATGTACGAACCCATAGTCCGTGTCCTCTGCTTAAGCAGGGATTGGATTTATGCCGTAGTGAAAACACAATCAAACAGACATCCACTGAGATGCATACGACCATGTTGTGTACTGTTGGCTTTTGGTATGTTTTTTTTTATTATTATTAGAGGATTTTTAAGGCAAGACACTATAAGCAAAACCATTGTTTTTCATGCACTGGTCAGTTTAGAGTTTTTGCATCCATAACATGTATTCTTTCAGACTAGAGGAAAGAAAACAAAGTTTATTTTATTGCACTTGATATATTTTCATCTGTAGATTTCAATTACAACATACACATACAAATACATATATATCTTTAAGGCCATTTCTTACCATTATTATTTTCTGAGCAAGAAATCTCCATTTCAGTAGCACTTGCATAAACCAGACTTTCCAGTTTTACTCCCATCTATATTCTGAAGGTTTTCATAGAGGGGTTTGCTCAAATACAAATCGCCTGATTCAAACAACATTTTTATACTAAAATTTTCATAGTGATCTTGTTGACAGTATTTTCTGATTTATGGAGTGATAAATAAGAAATCCAAAATCCCTTCTAAGGGATCTAGCTGGTCTCCCAGCCTGGCCAAGACCAATGGAAAAAGTGCACAAAACCCCTTTTAAAATCAGCAAAACAGTCCAGTCCAACCAGTTTGGACAGGCTGGGAGACCAGAAAACTACCTTAGGCTGGATTAAGTTGTTTTATCTTCAACAGAAATGTTTATATGTAGTTGAATCATGTGGTGATGTCTGCAGGGTTGCGATCAGTCTAGGTGAGATCACATGACTGGTGGGCAACGGTTAAGGAGTGTCATTAATCTTCAGGTGTTAATACCAGTGGGGTTCTTATAACCAATAAGACATCTCTCTGCTTCTCAGCGCAGAAATGTTTGCAATGTCAGCACACACACATACACAGCCCCACCAAGGAGGTGCTGACTCCAGCCTTGTCTCTGTCCATTAACTGGCAGTTTAGGGGGGGAAGTTGCCATATCCTTGAGAACATACAGCTATGACTTTGAAAATGCAAACATTAACAAGGACTTAGCAACAGGGAATTCGTGTCTCGCCCCCTTCTAATTACTAAGCTGTAATTAAACAAGACAATTAATATCCAACAGGAACAAATCCTGTTTTGCAACAACCTCAGGTCAAAGTGTCATGCAGCATTGCTGCTGGGAAAGCATATTTCACTCAAAAACAGTGCAATGTCACGGTCACTTTGTGTGTGTGTGTGTGTGTGTGTGTGTGTGTGTGTGTGTGTGTGTGTGTGTGTGTGTGTGTGTGTGTGTGTGTGTGTGTGTGTGTGTGTGTGTGTGTGTGTGTGTGTGTGTGTGTGTGTGTGTGTGTGTGTGTGTGTGTGTGTGTATACAGTAAAATCCATTGAATCATAAAATCTAATATGCTAGTAGATAAACCAGACTAACTTGTTACTCACTGCCAGCTTTTACACACAATAAAAAAAATATTAAGCTCTCCCAGCTCTGTTATTTAAAAAATAATCAAGCTGCCCACCTAGGCAACACCTAGGTTCTTATAAGATACATGTTTTCAGACAATCACAGAAGGCACTGGAAGTTCTACCCAAGACAGCTAAACTATAGATTTACAAATATATAGGCTATATATACACTGTATATTATATATTAAATTATTCTGAACTAAAAAGTACTTATTTATTTTAAAAGTATTAAAAAATATATACATATTTTTTAAATAATATTTAAAAATATTCTGTACTAAATTTTACAAATTAAAATAGTTCTATTATAGTTCCACTATTTCAAACAATATTTGTGTGCCAAGTATTTCTGTGATTATTAAAGCATCAGGTTATTTTCATACCAACATGCTAATGTCAAGCTACTGAAATAAACTGAAATTTTTAATAACATTTTAATTTCATATATTTTTTGGGTATGTACTGAAAATGATGAAGCATATTTATGACATACTTCTAGTCTCCCGATCGTGTAAATTTCTGAACAATGCTACGATCTACCATGTTGGCACTGTCTTTTGACGAGTATGTTTTTTTATCTATGACATTAAAAATCAATGAGTTATGAGGTTCAACTATCTGTGAAATACTGCCTTATACTACATGTCCTCAGTAGATACACAGGACATCTCACTAGATTTCTGTGCTGCAGAATGTTAGCTTTTCAAACATGAATTTCTCACATTGTGTCAGTAGGTCACATATTCAGACAGAACAAACTGTTGGCTATTGAGTGGCTAGTCTCAAGGTTTGCTTACACAGTTATTTAAATACTATGCCTAATACATACGGACCAAAATATGTGCGAGTTGTGTGAGGGCTCGTCTGTGAGAAATCAAACTAAACACTCTTTAAGCTGCAGGGAGGAACAGTGAAAGATTTTCCGAAGCACGATGTGTAATCTCACAGATGCTCTAAGCCAGTTGGTTAGAGTTTTTTTTTTTTTTTTTTTTTTTTTTTTTTTGCATGCCAACTGTCCCAGAAACTCAATGTTGTGATAAAACATTTAAATGTGTTCCAAAAAAAACCTGACTGACCTGCAGGATGTTGTGGATTTAGAACACAACAGCACTGCTACGACAAAGAAACCACTGTAGCTCCGTTCCAAGCATAGTAGCTATCATACTGCCTACTAAGGCAGCAGCCTTCTATGGCAGCATCCTAAGCATCATGGAACCACGTAAGTGACCAGTTTAAAATTCTCTACATTGGCAGCAATGCTGTACACCCTATAAAAATGCTTTGCATGGTTGACTTACAACATAGTTGATTTAAATTGAATATGACATTAGCATGTTGCTAAAAAAGGCAAGACGTCATTAGCTGTTTCCATCCACCTAATTTTATAAACATTTGGGACATCACATAAAAAAGAAAACGTGCATGAATTCTAAAAATGTGCATTAAAAAAAATGTATGCCCTCAATTCACCCTTCGCAGGGAGTTTGATTGGCAGGCGATCTGCCCAATCATAATCCGCCATCCGCCATTTTTGTCCGACACAGCAGTCAGGAGAGTTAGTTGATACAGTAGATTAACGTCAGTGGATTTGAAATTGGAAAACTGTGTGTACTGACGTCTTTCCGTAGTTTAAACAACATTCAAACATACATTAGTGTGTTCCCAAACAGCAGGCATCTTCCCATTTTACATTTCGTCTGCACACTCTGAGACATATCTATTGAAATATATCTATTGAAACAACTAAAATCTTGTCCGCAGCTTCGTCCAATGTTCAGTAATTCCGTGCGACTACATAAAATATTTGTATTCGTGGTTAAGCTAAGCACACTGTAAAAAATAAATACTACCTATAAATACCGGTAATAATAAGCATCGTGTAGAAGAGGGCAAATGTGCTGCATCTGAACGCACCACTATATATTATAATATATGGTACTATATGAGATGCACCGATTATCATTTTTTTCCGATTTTTCATTGAGTTTGACCTGGCGATACCGACTTTAGCCGATTCCGATTTATTTTTTTCTAACCACTTTACAGCACACACAAATATTTATTTTTTTATAAAACACCATATACTTTTACCCAAACTGAATAATAAAAACAAGTTTAAATGGGTACATTTTCTATAAATATTGTTGAGTCTTCATTTTCTTTTCTGACATTAAAACACACTAGACATGCAAATTCTGTGCATTTTTGGCACTTTTTGTGTGAAATCATATTTATTTTGTCCATCAAACGTGTGCTTTCACTTTAATTGAGCGTGAGCAGCTCAGCAAAAATAGACTCGGCTTGCTTGGTTGGGGACATTTAATATTCAACAATATTATTGATCTGCCTTACATCAGGTGGACGATGACGCAATTTTCTTCTAGAAACAAACTTGTATTATTTTCATGTTATCACTGTGAAGCTGCTTGGATATAATCTGTATAAAGCGCTATATAAATAAAGGTGACTTGACTCGGCTCCGAAACCCGCGCTTCACTGCTGCTCACGCGACGCTCCTGCTTGACACTCTCGCGCTGCTCCTGTTCGCGGTGTGAATGCACTCATTGATTAACATGTACGCCGAAAAAATACGCGCTGCTCACGCTTGCGGTGTGAAATATAGTACCATATTTCACGAGGTACATGTGCGTTCCGTGTGCACGTGTGATGCTGAGTGCTTTTGAGCCGGCATAAAATCGGCATATGTCAACCGATCACATGAAAATCGGCCAATTCCGGTCACCAGCCGATCAATCGGTGCATCTCTAATTTAAATTGCCACCCAACATGAATTATATAAATTATTTTCATAGCACGGCCATTCAAAACCAAAGGATCTACCATGTGCATAATAAAGTGATCACCGACAATCATTTTTGGGGGGGAACTACGGTAATCTAAACCAAGATATCGAACACGTCATGTCTAAAGTGAATGTAAACAGGCAGGCCAACATTTTTTTTTTTTTTTTTACATCAGATATGGTGAAAAGATCCGATCTCTGCATTAAAACTACAGTGGAAAAGTAGCCTTAGGTACAATGGGACAGGCTTTGTGTCAGAAGTGAGCCTATGATGCCTTAAAATGCTCCCTTTGCAGGCAGCTCATAGTTTTTGGAACAGAGCTAGTCTCTCTTGTTTAATGTGCATGCGTTTTTTTATCCAGCATGTTCTAGTAATGACCGATTCATCTCGCACTACAGAAGTATCACTCTGCATGTTTAACTGCTTACTAATTAGCACTATGATGTTCGCAAATAACACGGGTCAGTTTAGACTCAACGGAGTAAATGACTCAAATATGATGAGAAGTGTCAGTTATGAGTTAATTCACAACGCACATGTTCACACAGAGATGCGCTCATAACACCCAGAGTCTGAAAGCCATTAAATATCCTTCAGCACATCATCACAAGCGGCGTGAATGCGAACAGACTAACCTCGAGAGCGTAATAAACAGCTATCCTCAAGGACATTACTCACTGGAAGAGCGTGTGCATGTAGTCACACACATGTACGAGCACGCCTCGTCTACGACATCAGACATCTACAGTAAGTGGACAGCAAAGCCAGACAAACATTTTCCGATTAGTCGTCCATATGAGCCTTTCATTAAGTGCTTCCTCGTAACAGCCGAGGAGGGCCAATCTCCGTCTCCATGGCCGTCTGGGGCTAATCAAATCTCGCCGACTGTGAGGGAGAGCCATCCCGGACCCACCATTATCATTAATCTGTATCGCTATCTCTTCGGCACTGTGGTTAACGAACAATGTTAGGGCTCAAAATTCAATTTACTGCAGTTAGCAATTGGATCGGTGATCAATTGAGGCAGCACGAACATGAGGAATTGTCAGGTCCGGCTCCTGCACCCTTCCATTATCGGAATGTTCAGATGAGCTTCAAAATCCCATTTGTACAGACTGGGTCGCCACAAATGCAAGGCATGATGGGAAAAAATACCCTTTTTTTAAATCTACGAACTCTGGTGACAATTGCACATGAGGTCTTATGTGCGTAGTCATTGAAAATGCAGATTTTCATCTCAATAAGGCTGACATGCAATGCTACTGTAAGTGTGTGTGTGTGTGTGTGTGTGTGTGTGTGTGTGTGTGTGTGTGTGTGTGTGTGTGTGTGTTCAGTACATTGTTGCGCTCATTCTGATTTACTCATACAGCAGTCAGCCTTGCTCATTTCTGACCTAGAGGACACAAACACACACACTTCATTATCATTATCATCATCATCATCATCATGCAGATGTTTCTCTACACCTGATTTAATTTCCGAGCAACAAATTACGTAGGCGTAGATTCTGAAATAAAAGGATCATGTGTACATATTCAAGTTTGTTGATTTGTAATTTTTTACTAAGTCATTAATTTACCATCTTTGCTTTTTTTTACTGCATATTATTAGGCACAATTCATCCATTTATCTTAGAGCAAAATGTAATACCCTTCTCTAACTCTCAAAACAACATTCCTTTTGGCAGACGTCATGAATACCTCTTACTTTTTATAACCCTCCCCTTCTGAGTAACTTTTAATGAATAAAATGGTAGCGTATTTATTCAAATAAATCAAACTCAGGAAATCCACAAAGGTTCACACTCAACTAGGGATGCACGATATATCGCCACCATATCGGTATCGGATGATAAATGGTCATTTTTAATGTTATCGTTATCGATCCGATAAGAAAATTTGGTCGATATATTAAAGCAGAATGGATAATGTATTATTTTCTTCAGCTGAGATGCGCACTGTTCACCATGATGATGGATTTGAATTGCTTGAAATATGACTGGAATCACTTCGAAAAGGAAAATACAGTGAGGTGCAACATGTGCAGAGCAAGTCTGTCATACAGGCTACATCAAATTAATGAGAATTCAACTGTAAAATAATGTTGTGAATTCTTTGCGCCTGCGCTTTGTTGCAGAAAGAGTGTGTCCACTGAGTTACATAGTCAAGTTCGCTTGTGCATTTGCAGCATTTTATGCCATTGCAAATATTATGTTTATTTTGTGTATATGTTATTGTTAGTTATTAAAATGTGTTCATGTTAGCTTAAAATACAACAAATGTCTTAGAAAATGTTGAAATTAACATTACGGTAACTAGAATAATAAATCTTGTAGAAGTATTGTTAATTCTTTGTTAGTTCATGTTAACTAACTAACAAATTAATTCTAACAAAGGAAACATTGTAAAGTTACCAATTTTTTTTATAAAGAAAGTCAGCCATAGGAGTGTCATATAATTATTATTTTGGAATCTTACACTGGTTCAAACTAGGCTACTGATTGTATATGTTTGATTTGTTGAAGTGTTTGGTACATGGCTTTTAATGGTGAGCCTTTTTGTAATCAGGCTCTCAAAGTATATAAAAATTTGGATTTCGATTTATCTGCCAATATATCGGTTATCGACTTTCAAATATAAAGAATTATCGTATCGGCCAAAATGTTCATATCGGTGCATCCCTAAACTTAATAGCCGCGTTTCAAAAAAGTTGCTTTATTTTATTATAGCCTTTTATTAAAAGTTTCTTTATATTATATAAAGAGACGAGACATAGACTACTGACTAATAAATTAAAAGCATGATTGCGATAGCCATTATGATTTGTCTGATTTCTTCAAGTGTTCATATTTACTATGGTAATAGTTAGCGTGCATAGTCTTTTGCATCGCTTATAAATATTTCTACCTTATACGGTGATCAGAATCCACATCAGATCACAAACAAAAGGCATTCAAACATGAAGTGCGACATCTAATTGGATTTTACTGATGCTATTGAAAGCATGTGCATGCGTGCAGGTCAGCACAACACCTAAAAGTGGAATAGAAAATGTTGAATGGGCAACATGAAATTATGATTCAGCCCTATTCATGGATACAATGATCTATAAGATTGGCTGAAAAGATATACATCCTACACAATGCATAGACCTTTAGAAGAGAAACGTCCGTTACACACCCAAGGTGTTTACACCAGTTGATTGGTGTTGCCAGCTCTGGCAGGTTTAGACCATCATCATCCTGTATTGTCCAAAGAAAAGCCTGCAGAACTAATTTCCATGTGTTTCTCCGGGTTTTGTCCTGTTAGTATAATAGACATCAAGGGAATGAGAAGAACAGATGTGGCTCATTCAGCTTGGCATCTGCCTTTGCCAGCCTTACAGTAATCTCATTCTTGAGAAAGTCAAGGTGACCACACCAGCCAGGAAGAGAGGGAACAATTCATACAGGATATACAATTCTATTTGAAGGCAACTGAGGGCCTCTGGTTTTCTCGTTACGATCAGTAAAGTTCAATAGTAAATTAACCTGGCTTTAGGTAGCAATCTGCAATCACTTTAAATTCACAGAACATCTAAACACAGCCATTTAAACATGCAAAAATCATAAAAATACTGCTCAAGATTCTAGACGGCAACAACATTTGAACATTTTTCCTGCCAATGCAAATATATTACCCCCTTCTTTTTGGTTACATGCAAACATTTTCTGCTACGCATGGAATTCCGCCTTTTCAATACACACCACCATCCTTTCAAAAATTGCCCATGGTTTGACTATAGTAACATTAACTGTAACAACTATGGTTTTAGCATCATGCAATATATTTGAAAAATCGAATAAAACAAAACAAAATGTTAAAAAAATTACGGAAATTAAAGTGTATAAATTCAATTATGACAGCTGTGATTACAGTTTCTAAATGACTTTATACAGTACAAATGCTTATACCCAAGTCCAACAAGAGAAGCACACACACATAATCATAGAAAGTTTCTTACAAAATGCTTTTATTCAGAGGCCAAAAAAGGTTTCTCTAGATCCCCTGAAAATACAAAACACGTTGTCAATGCATCTTCTTCAAATAAAATCTGTTCAAAGAAAGGGTTGTTATTCCAAATAAACTTGTATTCCAGATACCCATAAAGAGACAGCCATAATCTGGAGAGAATTTGGAACCCATTCCAGCCCCTTGCTTTTTGGAGATTCTCAAATATAGTTCTGGAAGAAAAATAGTTATAGACTTATCGGTGACAATATATAACCTGTTCTTCTTCAGAAAAAAAATGTATTTGATTTAGATTTGTATAAACAAAGACTATTATATTATGTTGATAAATATGTCATTTGGTACAGTTTTGGAAAGTAATTATTTTATAGAATACTTTTTGTATGACATCGGTAATTATGACGTGTGTGCATAATGTATAATAGGTTTAATTAATCATTTTAAAATGTAAAAAAAAAAAACATTTTTGGATGTCTATGAATGTTAACACACATTTTAATGATTTATACCACTGAGTATATAGGCATCAAGTTAACCAAGTCAATTTCATTAGATGAAATAGGCTAAATTATTTTCTACTGAATAAATATAATCCGGTGTGCTATTGTCTATTGTGATACTAGATTGTGATGTAGATTGAAAATCTTTGTCTTTGCACTGAGCACTGAACTTTTTTCCCACTTTTATGGCCACGTAAGAAATTGTCTATGATTATATGTGCAAGCTCCTCCTCTTGCTGGACTTTTTTTGCATACATTTTTTGCATACATTTATAAATCTTTACGGTATTTGGTGCGGATGTTTTTTGTTTGTTTTTATTACAGACAATACACATACAAAACAGGAAACAAATGTTTCATGTCAAATGCCATAGTCTGTTTTATAGAAACTAGATCCAACCCAACATGGAAATGAGGGGCCATGACCACAAACACTAAAGTCAAACTATGGACACTATGCAATAACTACCCGTTGCCTTTAAAGCCTTCCTGAATGAGACTATCAGTTTTCGTTCTGTGAAAAATCAGTTTTGTTCAAAATGCTCTGATTGTAGAAAAACAACCTTGTTTGCCTTCAGATTCCAAGAGCCTAAAGAAAACAATGTCTGTTTAAGGAATACCAGATCATTCCCACTGTCAGAATATTTTAACTCTACATTAATTATTTCTATAAAAAGCACTAAATAAGTTAAGTGATAATTGTTTTTTCAGATGCATATTTAAAATATAAGAAAATGTATATTGTATCCCAACTAAAAATAAATGATTTACTGTGAAATCTGTGTTTCTATTGGACAAAATATGAAATATTGCTAACTGCCATTGCTCATAAATATGTTAAAAGGCCCCCCACGAGTGCTACAAAATCAGTTGCTACCATCTGTAGAACTTGGTGCAACCAATGCCACCGCTTTTATATGTTAGTCTGGAGTCCTTCCATGAATAATTCACAGATTTTACAGTATCAGCTTAGACAGGTCTAAATCTCTCAACAACAAATCCCTCAAAAGCAAACATTCAGATTAAACAACCATGTTTAGATTAAACACTCAACAGATTGGTAGCAGTGAATTAGGGATTAGAACACTAGATCTATTGTACCAGCCAATTACTGCCAACAGAAACCAGATTACAGAAGCTTCTGGCTTTGAAATTCAAATGAAATATGCATAATGGCTGACTCAAAGAAATGTTCCCTAAATCACAAAAAAGGCTATATAAAATATAGTAAAAATACACTAATTTTAGAAACTTTTTAAAACATTTTTAACTGATATCTGATTTTATGAAACAAATGCACTGACCACCTTTCTGTAATGCACAAAATAATAAACAGAGCACAACAAAAGTGTAAATATATAATTGTAGATCAAATGTATTAAATAATTGTACAGTAGATCTAAAGGCATGGGGTAGTTGACATAATAGGTTGAAGTTTACATATCTAAAATAGTATTTTAAATGTTTTTTGTAGTTTATTTAAAGTGGATAACATTTTTAATGTAATTAAAGTAAATATTCCATGTATTCTCTAATATAACATGAGTGAAGAAAAATTAATGTATAATAATAATGTTCAATAATAATACAAAAATTATAAAATGAACCCTTTAAGTACTACTTGCATTTAGTTACAGGGTTAAAGTTTGTACAGCATTTCTCACAGCCTATTTTGAAATCTTGCTTATTTTAACAGCTATCAATTCTTAAAATTTGAAATCAACTAAGGATATTAGTATAATATTATTCTTTATAAAAGAACTGCAGTCACATCTGGAGCTACGTCACGGTTACATCACAACCTCCCTCTCCTTCTCTAACTCTCTTTCTCTCAGGATTGTCTACGCATTCAGTGCGGCCCCCTCCTGAGCAGTATGAACTGATCCTGTGATTATTCTCTGAGAGACTAATCCTCTGAGGCCCCTGCCGTCCTCCTCCCCTCCTCTTCAGACGCACTCCACTGGACACACAATTCTCAACTACTCAGCCCCAAAACTGTGAAAACTTTGTCTCAACAAAAGATAGAGGAATCCTCCCAAAAACTCCCACCCCCACCCCAAAAAAAAGAAGAAAAAAAATCACCCATCCTCGGTCTCCCCAGCATCTCCCGTCACACCTCGGGAAGCAAAGGAGCGGAAAGCAGTCGCGTCCCAGGAATCCCGCTCAATATCCGCGGATTAGGGGCCAGGCCCCTCTCTGTGCCCTTCTCCTGGAGTCCTAACAGTCTCCGAACCCCACAAGGAAGAGACAATCAAATAAACTAAAGTTTAATCCTTTATGAGCTCATCGTCTTTAACTCCCCCTGCCAAGCCGGGCCAAAGTAGCCAAAAAGAGAAGAGAAAGTGCGAAAATGTGCTTAAAAAGACACACTGCTTAATACTGAACTGTCTCTGTTGGCAAGAGTAGCAAGATGCAAAGAGACTTTGCTAGCGCATCGCTAAATCTGGTGCAACAATGTCTTTTATGACAAAAATGTCTCCCAAAAGACATGTTTACCTTGTCTGAATTCATGCAGTATGCCTACGGCTGAGAGCGGCAGCGCAAGAAATGCGTTAAGTTCATTTGCACATTTAAATGTGAGAAGTAATCACATGCCATTCAAAGCACTCAGGTTGTTTTTGCCATTGTTTGTTTCACTCTGCTTTTACAAAACAATAAGCTAAATCATCTCACCTGGAAGTTATTCTTAGAGAAAACAAATATGCAAATGAAAAGTCAAAGCAAGAAGTCTCTGAATTCCTGAATTTCACAAAGGAACGGTGATAGACGTTTCAAGGAAGTTTGAAATAAATCCTGTAATTTTGTATGTGCAAATCCCAAAAGGTGAATGCTATACTGATAAGGACACTGTGTCTTGAGAATGCGCTCCAACAATGGCCACCATTATTGTCAATCTTTTTGTGTGGTTCCTATTTTTACCTCTCTCCAGGGAATTGTATTTAGACTGCCGAATCTCAGAGCAGCAGAAAACCAGCATGGTTGGAGCTGTTTATCTAGCAGAGGGGCAGATGAACAGACTGTGAAGGGCTTGTTTGGTAGTCCCAGAGGGATGCTGGATAACGGCAGGCTCTCCTGTGGGAGAGAGTATTTCTGTGTGCGTGGCCTGGTGAAGGTTACAAGCTCTCCCTTGTTAGCCCTGCTGGGTTTTGAAGGCCTTGTCTTCAGCTTCAGGGCTCTTCCATCGTATGGCTGATTCCAGCATGTACAGCCAGCTGTGAAAATACAAGCGCCACCCATGTTGAGCAGAGAGAGCCGATTCTTCCACTACTGACACCCTCCCGTGTGACTGAAATGTTTCAGAAGCCATCTGTGGGAGCTGTGGACATACAATCGAAGGCTCTGACTAATGTGGAGTTTATGGTCATGACCTAACACAACACATTTTTTTGGTCATGCCACGTGTACTGTGAACAAAACATTTGTGAGGAGCCTCAAATGCCTTACAATACAGTGTGTTGGCTACACATCTGTTCACAACTGATTTTACTTTCATAATTTTATGTACTTTAATAACAAGATATTCAATGCGAAAAAAATAACTTGATTCAATGTTTAAAAGTTGCCACTTTTTGGAAGAGGTTTTAAGTTCAGTTAAAAAGTTCCGTAAAAGGTCCGTAAGATTGTTTAATAATTCTGAAAGAAGTCTCTTAAACTAATCAAGGCTGCATTTTTTGTATAATAACAAACACAGTCAAAATTTAAATATTATTACAATTTAAAATGACCATTTACATTTTAATATAATTTAAATATATAATTTATTCTTGTGATGGAAAAGCTGAACTTTCAGCAGCCACTACTCACTCTTCAGTGTCACATGATCCTTCAGAAATCATTCTAAAATGCTAAGAGTTCAAGAAACAACATTTATTATTATTATTATCAATGAAACGAGTGGTGCTGCTTAATATTTTTCCAGGATTCTTTGATGAATAAAGTTAAAAAGAACCATTTATTATATTTAAAAAAAATAGTTGTGTAACATTACACATGCAAAGGTGTTCATTTGTCGTTCAAATTAATGTGTACTTAAAGTAATGTGTATGTACAGTGGTCATTTAAAAAAAAAAAGTTTTCTGATGCCAGTTGATTTGACATGGATACAATGAATCTAAATTCACATTTGTGACTTAAGTGTTCAAAGGGGTCTGAATACTTTTGGGGCTACTGCAGTTAGCAAACCTCAACCTGCTCACATTCAGGAAGTCTGTGCAATCTTCCGTCATGTTGTCTGGAAGGCTATTGCTGTATTCAGATCTTTTGAGGATCCCACCTTTCTGTTTAATTAAAGCTTTTTGTCAGGAACACTCTAATCTCCATTTAGCCACATCACCTGCACATATTGTTTAGACTTACAGGCCAGTATCCTGTTTGTGAACACTGGTTTGCTTCTCTACATCCTGGTGTTGATTATTTGTGGGATACAACAGACAATAAGCTGAAGACATTATTTTCTGAAGAACATTGTAAGTGGTGTTTGTCAGTGCAAAAGCCGCCACCACAATGTTTTGGTTTTGTGGGTGGTTGCCAGGGCATTGCTATGAGGTTGCAAAGGTGTTCTAAGTGGATTTATCATGTTGCTATATGGTTTCTATGATTTTCTGGTTGGTTGCTTATTGGACAAGTCAAAAGTGTCCATCTACAAGTCTCTATGATATTCTGATTCCTATATGTGGCTCTGTTCAATTTTTTAAAAGTAGAATTCTGCCTGTTTTATATACCACCAGACAACAACAAAAAAGGGTACAAGCCACATGATTTGAGGTATCATTAGCACAAACAGCACAGGACAAGATACACGCCGAAGTTTCATATTTTGGGTTAGAGGTTTTGAACAACTCCTATTGCCAAGTATGAGTAATAGTAATAGTGATTTGCATTAGCAAGCATACAACTAATGAAATGTGTTTGAGGATTCATGAAGTCATTATTAAGAAATCCACTCATGCGAAATAATTATTGGGAGTCATGTATGTAAATCTGACCACAGGGAATAAGGAACCTCTTCTCCCACAGCCTAGACTGTGAAGCAGCAGAGAGAGAAACTGAGGTTCAGATAGCAGCAGTGTGGTTCATAGCAGGCCTGGAGGATGTGCCATCAAAGTCAGGCAACACAAACTTGTTTCATGATTTGAAACAATATCACCCTTCAGCACATGCAGAAACTAACAAATTAATTTTTCTATTAAGATATTTATTTTGTTAAAGGAAAATGACTGGAAAATTTTAAAGCATTGATAAACTTGAAGTGGTTTTCATGTTCAGACAATAAAGTTAAAACTACAATTAATCGTCTGGTTTCTATAACTTTCACTTAGGAGCAAAAATCTGCCTTTAAACTTCAAAGAAAAAAATATTTGATATTTATCATAATAATTATAGATATCGACTGATATGATTTTTTTTTATGATATTTTTTATTGTGATCAGTTTTTTTGGCCATATTACCAAGCCCTAACAGTGAGTGACAGATCATATGTCTGTTTTGTGGATTATGTCAGTTTTGTGGCATAGGTGAAAGAAATTAATTGATCACTTTAATTTGTTTTGATCATTTCAGTTAACATTTTGTGTAGGCAGTTCAAAGGCAATGCTAGGGGCTGCTTTTAGAGAGGCTCTTGCCGTGACATGGCATAATATTGATTAGTTCACACACAGGTTTCAAACCGGTGTTCTGTTCTTTGTAATCGGCTGGACCACAGCTAAAAAAAAAATTGGTTCCCAGAACTCTTCCTTTGAGTAGCCAAGGAAAAAATTGTCCCAACTTTACCGAAAGTCTGTCCACGGAAGTCTTTATCTGCAGAAGGAGTGTTTAATAGCTGCTAAAGGTGGGCTGCCAGTCTATCTTGACCCAAATTCATAAACTCACTAAGCTATGGAGAACGTGAAAGAGAAAAAAAGAGAGAGGGGAGGGGGTGAAAGCATGCATGCTGGGAAGGAGCGGGTTAGAGGAAAAGGAAAAGACGTGATCTTTCATGGCAGACGGCTGAACCTTCTCCCTAGGCAGAGTTTAGCAGAGGACCTGGCACTCTGCGATAGGCTATATTCAGTCCTGGCTCTTTTCTCGTCCACCCATTTGATTCATTATTACGCCACCTTGACACATTGGCAAGAGCCCGGTGCAGACTGAAACAGAGCTGCACTAATGGGAAAGAGGGCCATCTCCATTTACAGAAAACCTGCCCAACTCCAGACAAAAACCAGCTTGAGCATTCAGGATTCTTTACACAAGCCTTTCATCACTTAAACAACATCAAGAATATCTTAAATTGTGTGATATGAATAGAAAATACATTACCTTGCAGAAAATGCGTATTAAAAGCATTAAATTTACACTTATTTACTTAGCAGATGCTTTTATCCAAAGCAACTAACAAATGAGGAATAGTATTACACAAGTGATTCGTCTGAAATCTGGATGATCTGTTAAGGATCAATTTAAAGTAAGAATATAATATATATTGTGTGTGTGTGTGTGTGTGTGTGTGTGGCTTGGTTTATTATACATTGTGGGAACCGAATGTCCCCACAAGGATAGTAAAACCTGAGATCACCTCCATTGTGGGGACCAGCCAGCGGTCCCCATGAGGGGAATGGGTTAATAAACATACTAAATTATATATTTTTGAAAATGTAAAAATGCAGAATGTCTCCTGTGATGGGTAGGTTTAGGGATAGGGGCAGTGTAAGGGGATAGAATATACAGTTTGTACAGTATAAAAACCATTACGCCTATGGAATGTCCTCACAAGGATAGAAATGAAAAACTGTGTGTGTGTGTGTGTGTGTGTGTGTGTGTGTGTGTGTGTGTGTGTGTGTGTGTGTGTGTTAGTTCTTCATTCAGCTTCTAAAAGGCCATTGCAGGAAAGATTCAAACACAGTGCCTGTCATTTTCTGTATTATTTCAAAACCTTCAGCTGAAGCCTTCATTTCTCAAGACGTGACATCAAAAATGTGTTCTTCTGAGAGCAGAGCACAGTGAGCGGGGCAGAGCGCCTATCAAAGCCGTTCCATCATGCATAGCAGACTCTGCTCTAATCCTATTCGCATCTCATTGGTTGGCCGGCCATAGAGAGGACAAGACGAGAGCTTTGTAGGACCCCAGGCTAAAGCGCGGGCTGAAGATATTGCCTGGAAAGCTGGTGGACTGGGAGAATTTCGTAATGCTTGCCGCACTCACTATATGTTGAAAAGTGACCACACTATGATCTTAAAAGTTTTGACTACTGGCGACTACTCTTCAATCCTCTCAGCGTACCTTGCACAGCAGCCAGTACTTAGTTGTTACTTTGCTAGAAAGAACATTAAAGAAATAAAGAAAAAAGAAATATATACAAATATATTATAGTGTATATACCTACACTTTTTATTTTTAAATATAAAAAAAAACTTACTTAACCAAAATTAGTGTATAACCTAGGGGTGTAACGACGATACACTCGATACAAATTGTGACACTGAACACACAATACAATGGAAATATTTTAAGCCAAAATAAAGTTTTTTTTATTGTTATTTCTTTATTATTATTAAAATAATATTATTAGACCCACAAATATTCCTCCATTGCAATTATTAGACATTATATTCAAACATATATATATATATATATATATATATATAGTAATGTCACTGAAACTCCATAAACTTTCATCTTTTCCTTATGTAGTACTCACGCTTTTAATGCAGTATATTAATTGTATCTCTTACAATTACAAGTGCGACAGACAAGTCACGCACACAGACTCTCCCAGTGCTCGCTATGTCCCGCCTCTCCCGCTATTAATGCACTATACATATAACATATGGTAACATATAAACCATATAAAATGCTTTGAATAATCATACTACTTTTTTTGTGATACATTTTTAATTTATTTTATTGATTTTTCATAGAAAGGATCACATACAAGGTTTCTTCACAATAAACAGAACAAAATTTTACCCTCTGAATCCCCCAGCGGTCCCCCAGGTCCAAGCCAGATCCTTGTAATAAAATTGCAATCAAAATAAATTACATAAAAATAAATTAAAATTCTTATAAAGGAACTAAATTATGAAATGTATTAAATAAAATAGATACATAAATACAAAACACAGATACATACTGCAATATGAGAAACTTATATAATAACATAGATCATCAGGAGTTTACAAGTTCAAATTGTCCCCCAAATTAAGTTCCAAATTCTTCCATCTTGCAGCTTTCCTGTCAGTTCATCTTCAGCAGCTTTCCATGCCTCAAGGGTTGAGGCTCTAGCTTTATTTATTCTAGCCGTTGAAAGTTCTAACATTACTATATCATGAAACTGACATAGCCAGTGTTGCACAGATAAAGTATTGGGAAGGAGCCATCTTTGCGCAATTATCTTTTTGGTTAGACCTGCCAGCCAGATCTTTCTTTGTAGCTCAGTGAAACCTAAATGAATAATCATATTACTAAAACTAAATGTGATATGGTGATTTTAATGATGTTTGCTCTTTTACTTTGATTGCATTGATCATCTGATGCGACACTCCTCAGTCACCGCTCTAATCGCAAGAAAGCATGTCAAAATTACTATTCCCAAACTGTAAATGTCCAAAAAAAATTATTCTGGATTTAAATGGAGGGACTTTAAACAGAGGGACAGAAATCTCTCAGGTTTCACAAATAATATCTTCTTTTGTGTTTGGAAGTTTGACAAAAATCGTATAGGTTTAAAACGACATGAGGGTAAGTACATGACATAATTTAAATGTTTGAGTGAATTATACCTTATAAATACAGTAAGCTGAGCCTTGGATGAAACTGTATCGCAAATCATATAGTTTACATCAACGATGCATATCACCGCATTTTTATATCTCGATATAACGACATATCGTTACACCCTGTTTTTGCTTTAAAAAAAACTGTTTTTGCTTAATTTGGCTTAATGTCATGGATGTCTGACAAGTGCTTAACACTTCTGTTGTTTCTGCGGCCTACAAATGTTGTATCGCTAAACTTCTAGATAAGAAGGTAAACGCATACCCTTGTGATTACTGTAAACCCCCATCTTAAAACAAACAGCCACAAAAAGAGCTCTTATCCATTTTGATATTGTGTCTGGTTACATCCAAGCTACATTACTTTGAAATGTGATGGTTATTTACTTCCTGCCTCTTTTAGGTACAGTGTACCGGTCATGAGCCACCATTGAAATGGAACCGTGAAAGATACCAGATCTTCCACTCCGAGAAGTGAGAGGTGTCCAGGGCACTTATGTTTGATCTTTTCAACTCTTTGATTCAGGTGGTGCGAAACCTTTGCCATCATATATGCGGGTACTTTTACGGGCCCATATCCATTAGTGGTTATTTACATTCCAGCAGGGCTGCTGTAGGTGTAACTTAAGTCGGTGTGTAGAAGACACATTAAAAGCATCCCTGGCATACGTCACCATTGAGATCTCTTTTCACAGAGCAAGCTGATGGCTTGAACATACAGTACTTTGTCTGTAAACAAAGACAAAGTTAGACTGCAACAAAGTTCTCTATTTTTTCCATTCTTTTCTACACTATCGAGGGGGCAGGTATGCTCTAACAATGGGTGGAGAGGCATATAGCTAGCCAAATTAAGCACTTCCAGTACCATGGAGTATTATATGGCAGACTCGTGCAGCACAATATCATTATTGATTCTTCTCTAGCTCTCCAACTCCCCGTTCCCGTTTGCTGGAAAAATAACTTAATTACCGTTCTGATGAAGCTCTCCATGTATACAGACAGACACCTCATGCAAGGGAAAACCATTTCCATGACAACCTACCTGAAAAATGCTGTCTTTTATAAGAGAGATTAAAACCTTTGTCAGAGTTAAGTATTCCATCTCTCAGATCCAATAGAATTAGTATGTGAAGTGTAATAAAATGGGTGGGGAGGGAGACTGAGGTATCAGATGAGGTAAATCGAGCTCCTTGCTTTCTCCTGCACCTTAGACTTGAGAAGAAAACATAAGGAACACTGCCAAAAGCTGCTAAATCTATTAATAAACTGATATGATTACTTTGGAAACTGGTGACCTGAACCTAGGCCATTTGAAATGCACATCCAAGTCATGAAAAGCGAATAATAACACTGCCATGAACCAGCCAAGAAAATGTCACATCTGAAACTCTGTAATATCAGGGTATGAATATTATTTAAAAGTTAGACTGTGGGTGAGTGGGGTGGAATAAGACTCCCTTCCTGCCATTGTTCGGACTGACCGCGGATTAATCCTCCCATCAGAGCAAGTCAAATGTAATTACGGCCCACTCTTTCAGAATAGAGTTGGTGGCTGATCGCACACTTAGTTTTCCAGCGGGTCAATTTGTCTAAACCCTTCTTAAGTGCCTGTGCACAGTAAGCTCTCTCAATACAGGTGCTGAGGATATTGGACTTTCTTTAACCTCCAAGCAAACTGCTAGAGCAAAAATGTGTTTTCTTAAAACATGATTTCACGTTATTTGAAGCCAAGGATTTAATGCTGCTTGTTGTAACAACAGAAGTCAATCAATAATTTGATGGGGTTTTTTAAACACATAAAAGTTTGTTTATTTTTTGGAGTGGTAAAACAATGTATTTGAGATTAGTTTCAGTTTTTTTATTCATTAGCATTTATTTCAATGAACACAATGTTGTTACTTAGTCAATTTGTAGTGTCTTTGTAGCAGTAACAACAAAAGTCAATGAAAAATTTGATTACCAAAAAATGCTAAACTGTACCATAAAACACTATAAACACCCTGACAAGAAATACCCATATATTTAACTTCTAATTATTATTTTAGGGATGCATCGGAATTTCACTGAAAATTATCTGCAGAAATTGGAATTTATAAAGTTTATTTATATATGCCGCCCCATCTCTAAGTGTTCACCGCTCAGAGCGAGCGTTTTAAGTTAATTCCTATGGGAATGAACCAAAGGAATGAACTGAAGACTCTCGCTCCGCTCTGCGCAAGTGGACACGCACTGCCAGGTTTCACTATTGCTCTAACCCATATCACTGCGTGGTGTGATGCTCTGCTCAATATTCCACTCTATGCTGGGGTTTATACAGATCATGGTTGATCCGTGATCCGTACAGATCAGGCCCCACAGCACGCATGAGTTTTGCAGATTAATTGCTAAGTTTCACCATCAATTCGGTACTACTTGCACGCTGTTATCTGTGCGCACAGCACAGCCGCACACACCTGAAGGTTTTTAGTAAATCATATTTACCAAGGGGACAAATAATAATAATTTATATATATATATATATATATATATATGCTTGTATTTTTTTCAATTCAGTATCATTAAAATGATTGAATTTTATTAAAAAGTATAATATAAATATAATTATACAAAAATAAGCTAGTTTAAAATAATCGTTTTTTCAGCCAAGAATTGTTATTGTGGTGAATCCCTACTTTTTTTTTCTTTTTTCTTTTTTTTTTCAATTATGTTAGTTTATTTCAATTAACCCAAATGTTGTTGGATAGTTATAACTTGTAGTAGTGTCCTCGTAGCGGTAACAACAAAACAATTTGATTAACAAAAAAATGCAAAAACTGTGCCATAACCTAGGTCAACCTGTCAAGAAATATTCAGTTTCTTTAATTTAACAGCAATTCGAATAGTTTGCGTAGGAATATCTTGAATTGTGATTTATCTGGCAATTTACTCAACAACAAACAACACGTTTAATCAGTATGCACAGTCTTACAAAGTGCAATTATATCAACCTTCTCAGGAAGAATTTGCTCATATTCTGACAAAGCATTTCGAGAATGTTCTTTAAAGGTGGGGTATGTAATTCTCTTTTTTTGGCCATTTTTTCAAAATCACTTAAAATCCTATTCCTAACCCACTTACAGCCACTGAGTTAGAAGCACTGAAATAAAAATTAAGCAATTTAATCACCTGTGGAGCAGGCAGGACTCAAAAATCACCAGCCAATCATTTCCAAGACCACCTAGAATCATTGGAGAGTAAGTGTGTCAATCAATCGGTCGTACCATTGATTGGTCCATGTTCTTTGAATGGGTGGAGTCAAAGGAAAGAAGGTAGGTCCATTTGAGTTGTCTATTTTTAAAATCTACCGGCCGTTTTGAAAATCACATACCCCACCTTTAAGTAAGTGAAGGGATAGAGACTGTAAACCACAGACAAAAAAGAACTTGCTTCATTTTGAGCTTGCCAACACCACCCCGAGAGACAAAAAAAAGTGACTTTTCTTCAGCAGACTATGAGGAAAAAGAAAGATGAAAGAAAAGGAGACAAATGGAAAGGTGGAAGGCACAGTGTCTCACTAAACGTAGTGATTGAAGCAGCTTTAGAGTACTGTCAGATAATAGGATCAGATTGCAGAGGCGTGTGAGGTGCTTGCAATTTCGCCCCCCCCCCCCCCTCCCTCCGGACCACATACAGAGGCTCCCTACAATTACTTTAAACAGCCTCTGATGAGAGGGAAAAAAGCAACATTTAGATTCATTAACATCGCTACCATCCTCCTTTTCTACGATTATTGAATGTCGCCACAGACCAGAGGATAAAGGGAGAGAGAATAAAAGAAAATTATCACAATTAAAGAAAATTTCAAGTCTATGTCTGAATAATGGCATTCATATTCTGAACAGTCTCCAAAAAGTAAATAGTTTTTTTTTTTTTACAGATGTAATTAAGACCAGGTTTTCGAGTTATCATGGGAAGGAGACTTTACTTTTTCTGTAGAAAATGGCATCTGGACCTGCAGTGATTTCAGTGAGAGAAAGAGCAGGCAGTCTTTGATTCATAGCTAAAAAATAATAATTCTCAGGTAGGATATATATATATATATATATATATATATATATATATATATATATATATATATATATATATATATATATATATATATATATATATATATATATATATATATATATAATACACACACACACATATCTTTCAGATAACACATCTAAGGGACCAAATTCCTTTATTTCCACTAGGAAATCGAATGCAATGACAGGTCATTCAGCATCAGCTGAGCAGTAAGTGGTCATTAAACTTAAAGTCAGAAGACGAGAGCCAAAATAAAATTGCCTTAGATTTGTTTTACTCCATTTATCTTAGCACTTGCCAGGATACACTGTGACAAGCTATAACATAAATAGACAAAGGCAGCATAGAAAATTCTGTGGTTTGACTTCTCATATGCCGTCATTTTCAGTGTTCTGGTCTGTGCAATATACAGTTGCTTTTGTGCACATTTAGGTTAGTCTACTCATAGGCTCAATGGGGCACTCCAATTTTCAGTCAATTGAGGTGTTACCGATTGAACCTCCAATCGAAGTAGTCATAGCTGATCCAAAAGATCCTAAAAAAGCAGCGGAGCCTGCATCAATCGGGTAGGTCAATACGTCCCGTCTGGGACCATTACCCAATCAGGACTGGATGTGCAGCTCTGTTAGAAGGAACATGGCAGACTTATCAGTGGCCTTGAGAATAAACCTCACTGGGAGGATAATAAATGGGTGCCTTAATTTGCAAAGCCTGGAGAAATGGCACCTGGTGTAATCTCTCGCCTTTCTAATTTAGCCGAACAAGGTAATGGGCCAGAGAAATGGGTGCAAATTTTGCTGTTGCTAGGTAGGAGTATTCTAGCAAGGGATTCAACTGGCAACATTCCCTTGATGATGAAAATGTGCCCATGTTGAACATTAAAAACTGTTTACAGGTTGCATACAAGATAACAGTGATTCGCCAATAACCTCTTGAATAAAGAGTTGATGTAGTACCAAAAAATTATGATTATCTGATTAAATCGTGATGGTCAACGGAATGATTTCCATATTGATTCTTAAAATCCCAAACCTAATATTTTACAACATGCCAATGGTTTTTGCACCAGTTTGCTGTGGACAGTCTGATTCAAGAATAGATGACTTTTAAATCAGTTATTTTATGCAAATTAAAAGACAGTACAGTACAACTAGTCAAGTTCTTTTAATTAATATTTCAAAAAATACTCAGCTCAGGATATATGGCTAAATTAAAGCTACACTGTGTAATTTTTTAAGTTGATTCTTAGCAAAAACCACTTTGTTCTTTAAAAAGTATATGTGCTCATTAATGTATAATTACTTCTACCAACTAATCAAGTATTCTCGTAAGCGTAGAATCTGCCATTTATAATACATACGGGTGAGCTGCTCGAATGGCAGAAGCCATGTTGCGCCTCCATCTTGAAAATACATTAGCCAAAGAGGGACATACCTGTAAATTCAAACTTCGCCTTTCGCGTTTTTACACTCAGTGGCACCGTGACGAATGCGAGGGGGAGATTACTCACGACTGTGCGCAGATTTGAAATAATACAGCCACCGTAGGAGTTCAAATGCCCTTGGAATGGGAGGGGCTAGAAAGTAATATTCAGTTGGTAGTCATATACAATTTCACCGCTAGATGGGAGTAATTCCTACACAGTGTAGCTTTCATCAAAAATTGGAGTCTAAACAAATCAAGAGCTTGTGATATGAAGTGAGTTTACTTCTATGTGTTGGCAGCACTGACAGATGGGCAGGTACTTAAATAGTTTTGTGAGCAGTATTACTAGTAGTTACTTAACCAATACAAGTTGAAATGCCAAAAAAAGGACACAAGACAAAGGTGGAAATTGCAACAAGTTGTTGATATAGTTGTAGTTTATATCTTTGTCTTAGTCATCTTGTCTTGTGCAAAAGGAGGTCAAAAGAAACTCCAGTTTGAAAGTCACTTGGAGTATCACAGTCGTAGTGTGCATGCTTCAAAAGTGTCCGGTAAATGGTTAGTTCTTTAAAAAGATAGAACACTCGACTGTGCACGAAGCGTAAAGACAGGCTGAAAAACAATGCACACCACAGGCTTAACTCTAGCATTAGTACTTAAATTCTAGACTCTGAATGGTGGTGTGGAGGCTGAATATCTCCTTGGGAATAAAAGATCTCTCTCATTGCATCTGGTGATGAGTTCTCTTGTGTAGATCCACAGGCATTGATAGCTATGCTTCAATGAACAATAATCAGAAAGGAGTTAGGATACAATTTAGAACAGAGAGAACAAAGAATCTGCGTGGGTGATGTTAGCGTCTTTTCCAGCGTGGCTATAAGCACTAGACCTTTATATAGTCATAGAAACTTTGAGTCTGCAAGGGTATTATCTATCCAGACAGATCATAAGCAAGCACAGTTCTGGAAGATGTCTGTAAATTAACGCTCATTTGAAAATGCATGCAAATGTATGCAGATTTTTCCACAAACTCGCTCCTTTTGTTTTTAAACCTTTGGTCAACAAATACTGCAGGGAGGCAATGGAACACAGCTTAAAAATCACAGAACGTCATTTAAATGGTTCCGATTTGGCCTTTTCAGGAAACCCTTAACTTTTGCTTAAGCAGCTTCATGGTTACAGTTAGGATGGTTTGACATTTGTCACCTAGTTGTGAATTTTACTCTCGTTCCTGAGAGATTATTCCTCGGTCACTCACAATGGTGTTCTGCCATAATCCGCTGCCATGAGTTGACTGACATCAACATTCTTCGACTGTTATTTGGTTGCATGATCGCACGCAAATAATGCATAACGGATCATGTAAGAAGCAGGATTGTTGAGGCTCTGATGTCTCTTCAACAAAGGATAAAAGGCTTCTTGTCCTGTGATCCCTCAGGGATGATCTCAAAGGTCGACCCCTCACCAACCTTTGGGCTAAAGGGTCAAGAAAGTAATCATGATTATTGATGACAAATTACTAGTTTCGTTAAAACTGATGCCTCCAAGCTCATCTCCTAATGTCCATCAATGCCTGCTCCAATCGCTCCATCGGTTTCTCTCTTGCTCCCACCACCAGACTTGCAGCTGTTCTTACCCTGTGATTGACAAGTGGCCACAGAGAGAGGGGGAGTGACTGAAAAAAGAAAAGAAATGTGTGAGCACTAGTCCGTGCATATGAAACCCACTCACAAGCCTTTGGGTTTTTCCAACGAGTGCAGGCAGCATGAAAGCTCACCCACACCTACGGTCTGAACCCACAGCTAATAAGCAGCCCTTCTGAGGAAGGCTCGGCTGAGGAAATCGATCGTGACATGGCTCTTCTCCTACCAGGCAAGTGATGGTCTGGCATTTACATAAAGAGAAGGAGCCCCGTTCTTCTTTTGTCCCACACTTAAAAAGAAAGACTCTCAAACATATGGCCCAAATCCCAAGAATTCAGCCAAACTAAGTCAGGACAAAAAGCTGGACACTCCCTCACATGCTGCTCAGAGCATTCACAAAAGCGGGCAAGGAAAACAAAGGATATACCTGTGAAAGTAAATAAGATGCTTAAATCCTGAAGCTAAACAGGAGATTTGTAACATCTGCAGCACACATGCTCCAAGGCCTGCAACAAAGGACAATTTGTGTAAGAGACGATTCAGCCCAGGGATCAAGATACCCAGACTCAACCACAACCATTGAGGAGGAGAAACAAAAGCATGGATGAGATAAGAGACTAGAGTTCTTCAAGTTAGTCAACTGTGTAAGAAGGCAACTGGACTCCATACTGAAGCCCTGGCCAAGAAGAGTGACTGCAATTTGCTGCAATATGTTGGGCAACCTAGAGTGTAAAAATGTAGTCAATAAGTGCATTTACTTTAAAAGTTTGATTTAAGTTGGACTAAAGCCATAATTCATATTTACATGCCACATAAAAACTTTAAGTGAACTAGTACAATTTCAAACAAAGGCAGACTACCAGACCTAGATAATGCAATTGTAACTCAGCTTCCTCCAGCATGTAAACGCATTAATCAGAGTACAGTTGGCCTCAGCACTGTGTGCTTGATCCAAAAAAGACAGAGGTGATGTAAATTATTTCTTAAAATATTCAACTATACATTGTGTCATTTATATTTGGACAGACTGTAGCTCAATCGCTGCTTGAATAAGCTTAAAACCATCCCATCCTGGTTTAATTTAGTGCTCTCCTGTCCTGGCATATCATAGGCAAGTTGCTGTATGTTGCACCATAAATTCTATTCTCTAAATCAAACTTTTAAAGTAGACACTTATTGACTATAGGTATTATATAAAGTCATATAATTTGTTTTCATTCCAAATGCCTAACAGGAAGTTGAAATAGAATTTGAACTGAAAGTGGAATTTACTGAATTCAGAAAATTCTACAGGTTGGAAATGACTGAATCAGACTCAATTCAAATTGTAAAAAAATATTTGGAATTTAAAAAGGGTTCTAAATTAAATTCTGAATTTTGCACAACTGTCATTTACAAAAGACAAGTCATTGTATTAGTCCAACGAAAAATGAAACCTTTAAAGAGAATGTAAATACACCAAAATATGAGACTTTCATTTTTCATGCTAATACAAATCATCAACCAGACTGCATATTCACCAATCTCATTTGTGACAACAGGGAGGCTGACAGGTTTTGTGCAGATCACGTACAAGCAAAAAAAAACTGTGGCAACAGAAGAGATTACATCATATTATGTCCTAAATTACTTTATGGAGGCTTTTTAGTGTCCAGGGGAGGGCGAGGAGACCTGAAGAGGAAGAGGAGGAGGAAGAGGAATATTGTTTGTGGGGCAGTTGCGTAATCATTGGCTCCCAGACCCCATCTGGACGAATGGTAGCTTTAGTTCCACAAACTTCAGACCATGTCTGTCAAAAAAAAGAAGAAAAAGTTAGCCCTCCATGTCACGCTTGATCAGAGCCCTGAAATTTGCCCATTCTCCTCAGCTAATGAAACCAGCTCTCGTCCCCACCCCTCCCCGCATCCGACCCTCTCAGACTGAGTAGAGCAGGCATGCGGGCTGCCGTGTTCATTACCAGAACACAGGAGTCGCCACAAAGACCGCCATGCTGAGGACACAATGGGATGGGGAGGAAGCCAGGCTTGCCTAGAGTCAGGACTGTGTGCAATTTTACTCTATTATCCCTGCGCCCGTAGCCACAGGGGCGATGCAGTCCTCTCTTTGATTCCTTTCCCTCCCCCTCCACCTTTCCATCTCCTTCATTCCGCAAGAAAGACACAGCTGTCCCTTCTTTCTCTACTCTCAGATGTATTAACACCTACAGAGATAAGGCGGATGAGGGACGGGGGGTGACAGCTCGGTGATGATCCAGACATGCAGTGCGCGCTGCACGTGAACAACAAGCGGTTACCATGGTGAAATTTATGACTGACGCTGGCTGTGAGAAGAGCGAATTAACCTGGCCATTCAGGATAGATTTGTCTGATCTGAAGTGCACTAAGTAGTTGGATAGGGATTGACTTAATTGATTAGATGGTCTTGAGACAATGGCCCGCACTGATCTTTCTATTGCAGAGGAGTCTCATTCCAAGCACTTTTGATAGATCTGTCATTGATTTGACTGATCAGAAATGACAGGAGAGAGGGGTCAATTGAGTGTTCAATGAATATTTAATCATGCTCCTGAAGTGTTTTGGCAAAAAGGACAGAGAGAGATCGATGATCAAACACTTCTATTAATCTCCTAATTTAACTCTTACAGTTTAATCTCTGACCTGCATCTTAACATCTCAGAAGCACAAGTATTACTTATACTTACAAATAAAATTATTCCCTTTGGCCTCCTTCGCGCTATCATTATAAGGGGGGGTTGCTAAGCCCAGCAGCTCCCCTCCTCTGAACTGTGGTTTAACCCAAGGCCTAACAATAGACTCTGGAGAAAGCAGGAGACTTAAGTCACTAAAAGGGAGATGGCGAGGACAACATGACCCCTTTAAATCAATCTTCGGCACAACACCAGTAGGCATGTTTCTCCACTAAATTAATTTTGATCTGGGGGTGGCACTAACTTAAAAAATCTGATCTAAAAATACTTTACAATAAAAAAAATTATTGAATATTTAAAAATATACTAAAATTGTTTAAATTATACAAAATGATAAAAAAAGTTGTAATAACAATTATATTATTATTATTATACTATTCCTAATATTATTAAGACTTGCAGAGTGCACTTGTATATAGCTATGATTTATAAAATAAAATAAAAAGGTAAGGACACTGTAATACCCATCACATCCTAATGCCTGGTTCAGACTACACAATATTTTTCGTCTGTTACGATAGTCACTGTGGTCAAACATGTCAGACTACACTCTAAAAACTTATTCAGAGGCTTAGTAAATATCACAGTAATACTTAACTTTATTAAATTAATAAATTCTCTGAATATCATTTACTTGATTGTTTGAGTTGAACATAGCAAAATAATTGACAAAAAAATCCAACAGTTAATTTTGTCTAAAATTTACAGTTATATTTATTTTTCACTAAAATAATTTAGTATTTGACTAACCAATTAGTTTTTTTAAATATACTTAAATATTTTGATAGAAATTTCACAAATATACTGAGAATAAATTAGAGCTGCACCGATTACAATTTTCTAGGCAGATTCCAATTTCCGATTTTTCATTGAGTTTGACCTGCCGGCTGCCCATACCGATTCCGATTTCATTTTTCTAACCACTTTACAGCACACACAAATATTTATTTTCTATATATTTTTTTTATAAAACACCATATACTTTTACCCAAACTTTTTACTAGTTTAGATAAAAATATTATATAAATAATATATATAAAAAATATTTGAGTCTTCATTTTCCTTTCTGACATAGCCTACTCCAGTTCTTGTTAAAACCCACTAGACGTGCAAATTCTGTGCATTTTCTGCACTTTTTGTGTGAAATCATATTTATTTTGTCCAATTTTATTTCGAGTACAGGCGATTTGAATTCTCTCCAGTCTCCAGAACAGTTCTTTCTTCCCAGAGACGCAGAATTGATGCATTTCCTCTGTGAAATTCAGGTTTGTGTATGTTTTATTTTATCTAGATTTATTATTATACACAATATCATTATTGTGCTTTAGATCATTTTATTTAATGCAAAAACAACATACTTGGACGCAATGTGAGTCACCTAAACGAGGGCCGGGTCTGTAATTTCGTGTGATTACAACACCTGAAACCTTGCATAAAACACACGACTTTATTCCTAAAGATAATGAATGTAATTAATGAATACATACAATATTTTTTAGAGGGGGAAAAAGTCAATGCAAAAAAAAAAATTTGCACGGACACAAACTAAGAGCCCAAAGGCTGAATAGCTGAGGCGACCAGAGCCGATCCACTCAAAGACCGTTACGAGGCATCACCTAGATTATATCACTGATATCAATTTTCAGAGGGGGGCATCGTTCAGTCTACAGGGACAGTGAGACGGCAGTGAGTGGGGCAGGACTGGAGAGATAAGAATCGTTTTTGTCTGCGAGTGATGACCTTAGTTTGTGGGTCAGCTTGGAGGGTAAAGAATAGTGTGTGAGATCTCTCAAGTGAGAAACGTTGTGAAGAGAACAATGCTGTTCTGGGGAGGGGTTTCAGGTTACCACCAGGGGTAGAAGGAACTGGTGTTAATTGGAAACTTGAAGGTCCTTTGTAAAGCCTTTCTTCAGTCTACGCCTCTTCCCCAGGTTCATCCACCCTTAACGACAGGAGGGCAACACCTGGCCCCCATAACAGCTGCCCAAGAGATTAATCAAGACTTGAGCTCTCAA
This sequence comes from Phoxinus phoxinus, assembly GCF_949152265.1. Taxonomy (NCBI): domain Eukaryota; kingdom Metazoa; phylum Chordata; class Actinopteri; order Cypriniformes; family Leuciscidae; genus Phoxinus; species Phoxinus phoxinus. The sequence goes on along the minus strand of NC_136889.1, from coordinate 19,279,937 downwards.
CACACAATCTGTAGGCCCTATGACACAAGTATTGTGTGTGTCGCGTAGGGCTGGGCGATATATCGATATAAAAAATATATCGATATATTTTTAGATGCGATATGGAATTAGACCATATCGCATATATCGCGATGTAGTTCAAATTTGCGCTGTGATCTTTGCTACAAGCTGCTGCGTGCTTTTGAAGCAGTCTGCGTCTCAACAGCCCAGTGTACAACGCGACAAACACTCACATTAAATGTTTACGCAGAGGAACAGGACACTGCAGTTCTCAAAAGTTCATTATTTGCATGTGCTTTAAAGCCTTGCCGGTTAAACATGTCATTCGCTGCTGATGCGCTGTTCTAACATGCGCTTATCTGAGCGCAAACACCCGACGCGCGCATGCACTAAAAGCCTGTCTAACAGCGCCTGGATACTGGACTAAGTTACCTTTCGAGTCTTTTTGAGCTAATACTGTCAAATACATTCAAGGTTTACATAAAGAAAGTTGGTTATGTCTAAACTGAAAGCAAACCGAGAAAATTGAGAGAAATCTGCTTGTCATATGCGTACATATTACTAGACACGTCGCGCGCAGGTCTTAAAGAGACAGTAGCCCTAATAGTAACATGATGCCGCTTGTCCTTAAAGGGATAGTTCACCCAAAAATAAACATTTTGTCATTCTTTACTCACTCTAATGTTGTTCCAAACCTGTATTCATTTATTTATTGTGCTGAACACAAAAGAAGATAGGCTTTTTTGAAGAATGTGGTTAACCAGACAGTTGCTGGTCCCCATTGACTTCCATACGAAATAAATATAGAAGTCACTGGGGTACATCAACTGTTTGGTTACCCACATTCTTCCAAATAACTTCAACAGAAGAAAGAAACTTATTCAGGTTTAAAACAACTTGAGAGAGTAAATGATGACAATTAAACATTTGGGGAGAACTATCCATTTAATGTTAATAAAACAACAAAACACAGAGGACATCACACAGTGCTCTTGACTGAGAACTTTAATAGTAACTTTAATAAAAATCTATGTATAATTTATACAGTGAAGTCCATATTTGGCTTTGACTTTGACTGAACATTTGCTCTCATTTTGTGGAAAAAATATCGGGATATATATCGTATATCGATATTCAGCCTAAATATATCGGGATATGACTTTTGGTCCATATCGCCCAGCCCTAGTGTCGCATAGAGGCTTCACATTAAAGAAAGACCAGGAAGTGGCTCTCCAGGACCTAAGAGAGGCATTGAGGAAAATAAAGAAAGGTAGAGTTGACTTGAGGTAGAACCCACATGCTAAAAGAGAAAATCAATGGAAACTCACACACATTCTATAAAGTCTATAAATGCTTTAAAGTTCAAGTCCACTGATGTAAAAAAAAAAAAAAAAAAAAAAAAAGGCTAACTGAGTGCACTTTTAATACACATCAATGGTTAAAAACTGGTAAGGACCAATCACATCCACAATAATAGCACTAAAATTATTTTAAAAATGTATTTGCACACAAAATGTAGACTAGTAAAAGATACTTCATGTAGATTAATAAAAGAAACACAGCCCAAACGCATGCCTCCACACCAGTGCTCATTCAGAGCCATAATTGAGGTTGGAGTGAAAGTGAAGGTCATGAAAGCAGTGCTGGCACAGAAATAGTTATTACTGCTTGGCAATCTCCTTTCGCCATTTAGAAGTGCAGGAGTGAAAGAAACGCTTATTTTTACTCTCCATCTCTACAAAACAGCCACACAGGTGGCCTGTGAAATAAAAGTCATGACATTTAATCACACGTTGCTGTGTTGAAGACTTCATATAAGCTTTTCCACCCTTCGTAATGGACGTTTTTGAAGAAACAGAAGCAAATGCAGAGAAAACGTGAGTAATAAATAAGACCCCATAAGTAGCTGTTAAAATCAAATAAGCAGAATGGTGCTCCATTTTGAGGGAGACGGGATATTCCTCTATGGCTGGGAATGCTCATTTATAAAATATGCAGGTTTGGCCGTGGCAGAGCTGTAAACTGCCCGTTTGCACGTTTAACAATGTCTGGGGAGAGAAGCTATCAGGTATTCATCTTCTGCCTCATGCTCTTTTTCACAGGGCCCAAGCTCCAAAGACAAGCCTAGCAGTCATAAATGCATATATGAATGAATAAAATCTCCAGTCAGTCAACACCTCTTCCTGCAAATGGCAATTTATCCGCGAGAAATGTCTTTTGAAGTCAGTGCTGCCTCTGTAAGGCAGACACACTCGGTGGCAGTGAGCGGTGGTATAAATCTGCTCAACTTCAGCCACAGTGGAACGTATGCCATTCTGGTTCGGAAAAAAAACTCAGTCTTCGGTAGATAGCCAAATCTTATTTTGTTTGTCAACAGAGTAATACAATGCAGAAAAAAAGGTCAAACTAAAGAAAAAATATTTATTCTTCATTAAAACTTGTGCCTATTTTTTATGCACCATACACAAATATGAATAACAATATTGAACTTTAGCACATGACTAAGGTCTTGTAAAAAATACTGTAGCACTGTTAGCTAGTTAGCCAAAAAAACCACTTGATTACAATCAAGAGAGCTAAAAGAATACTTAGAACATTCTCTTTGACACTTTTTACATTATATTTTTTATATACTCAGTCAAACAGTAAAATCCTTCAAGTACAGTATTTTCAACAACGTTTGCCCCTATAAACCCAGCCAACAGAAAAAGAAAAGAAAAAAAAAAGTCACGAAATGAAACTATCCATCTTGCATTTTTGAAAAAAACAACGTAATCAGAAGGTAACTTTCAGGGTAATCTGTTAACCGCTAATTATAATCAGAGCATTTCCATAATGAGAACCAGACATAGCCGCTTATGCCAAAACGTAAAGCCTCCTGGAATGCGTTCAAATGGTCCATGAGCACGTATGTTTGGGGTAAGAGGTGAGGGAGTGAGAAGAAGCTTAAAAAGAAAATTACACCAAGTTGGATGGTCAAATTACTGCTTTCCGCTGACGGTCCCTGTTGGTAAAAGAACCACAACAATATCACCTTCAATTACCCGTCCATACATGGTCAAGTGAGGAGAACGTGCGGTGCCATTAAGAAATAACCTTGTGGTTGTTTGGCAGCAAGTGGGGCACTTGAAGGATGAGGATCAAATCTTGGACCACTCCATTAAACCTCAAAACATTTCATTAACAGCCACTCCAGCTCCTGCTTAGATTGTCACTGTGCACTTAGGCTCTCATCCTGAATCAAGGCCTCGAACTTCATTTTTCAATTTGATTCAGAAACATATCAGACATTTGGAAGAGTCCTTGAGCAAACGTTCGAGTTGAGGTTTCTGGTAGATAAGCAGGTGACATAAGATGCAGTTGATAAGGAGACTTGGAGGACACCGTAACATCTCAACCATTTTGATCATCTCACTCGGATGGGTTCTTTATCTCCCAGTTTTAGATCCATGTATGACAGTGCTGTTGGCTTTTTATAATGAATAATACTCTCATGTCTTTGATTTTTTTTTCTTGTCCCTACTGTCTCTTTGAAAACTCATTACCAAAGAGCACAGCTAAAAGGGCATCATTCATGCCCCCTACCAACTCCAGGGCTCTAGACTGTGACCAAATGGTCGCATTTTGCAATCTTTTTCTGACGGTGTGACAAAATTTTGTCAGAGGTCGCACTGTTGCCACCACTACGTTGCCCAATTGATAAGAGCTGCCATTTCTGTTATACATTTGAGAAACATCAAACGGCAAGTGAAAAGAAAATGAAAAGAAACCAAATTTCTTGTTTAAGTGCGAGCTCAGAACAGGTTTACTCGCGGCGTGGGCCGTTCTTGATCACACGGCCCCATTTCTACACAACGCTGGGAGATCCAGTGAGAAAGCGTTCAAATTCACCGCAAAATTAAAAACATCGCAGCGAGATCAAATGGGAAGCATTCAAATTCGGCGCAGAATTCTGTTTTAAACATCAAATCAAACAGCACTGACGTGGAAACCAGCAGAAACATTGTGCCATGAACAAAGTTATAGTGCATTTCAGTCCACAAATCACCAACATTCTCCATATATTTACTGTAGTAACGCTAACTGTAACCATGGTTGTGGCAGAAATAGCCAAATGTTGTTGCGTTTTTTCTACAATTTCCATCTTCATTACAACCTTTTGAGAGCGAAATTCAAGCACTTTTCAAGGGCTTTCAAGTGCTTCACACCTCTAAATATTATCCAATTTTAATATTTTTAATGTGATGATTTTTAAAACTGTAAGTTTAAAGATGTAAGAAAACTAAAACTTTGTGGCAAACAAGCACTTTTATTTTTTTTTTAAATGCATGAAATTAAATTACCACTATCTACCACCAGTAGATGGCATGCTCTCAAATGTTAGTCATGAGCCCTGAACTCCCCCCAAAACGGGAGACATGCAATCAGACAGACGTTTTCAGGAGATAAAAAAAGATGGAGAGAAAGGCTGCATTTATTAAGGCCCGACAAGGAATACATGAATAGATAAGTGGAAACTAGGTCTTCATCTTTAGAAATGGAAGCTCAAAGGGGGGCATGTTGATTTTCCTGCATTACCTGTCACAGACTCTCATGATGCCCTTGTTGCAAAGAAGAAAGTAATGTCTGTGTGATGAATCATTTAGCTAATGTTAAAGTTAAACTGAGTAAGCTAAATGCATAAGCATAAAGTGATGTGACCTGGTCTTAGCGTTGCTGTGGAGGATGGCTCTCAGGTTAGATCACTACAAAGTACTAGATAAAGTTATGCAACAAAGGTTGTGGTTAAAGCAATGAAGTCATTACATCAATATGAACAAATAGGGATGCCAAAAAAAAAGGGATATTCCAAAATCGGTCTAATTACCAATACATTTATTGAAAAACTAAATTGACAAACCATGCACTGTCACTCAGCATCATATACGAGATGAGGCATTCTCAGTCTCTCAGTAAAACTGCACCAGTCACAAAAACCCATCCTGATTTTGGTCCTTATATTTTAGTTTTGTTGTATTAATTCAGGGACAATTAAGTGTGTCTCACAGATCTGAAGACAGAAAAAAAAATTAGGCAATGTAGACAAACTTACGATGATGCATTTTCCAAAAAAGGTTTAAATGTTTTTTTAGAAGATGCACAATCCATTTTCTAATAAACATATTAGCCTGTTTGGCCCATGGCAAGTGCTATCTTTGGACCCTGTGTGTAGCCACAGGCATGGATATATTGGCTATTCCATAATAAATGTTAACATCTGTCACTCAATCAGATTTCAGACCTGGAATATGGTAATCCTGCTTAACTGAATAATATTGTCTAGCTGAAATGTTCCAGTTCTCATATTCATGTTAGCTAGACTAGCAAGCAATTCCAACTTCTGCCATCACAGAGTTTATAAACCATGAGAGAGAGACCACAGCAAAGAGACTCAAAAAAAAAAATCTAAACGTAAAAAGGAATTCACTTCGCACTGCATCCAAAATTCACTTGGCAAACAGAAACAGCAGTCTGTTGATCCATGTTAAAATTGCACAGCAGAACACTGTAATTGAAACAGCAGCTGGTGTTTGTGAGTTTGTGAGGTTTGACTCTCGTAACTGAAAGACTGATAGTCAATAGGGAGCAGTCCTGTCTTCTTCTGACCTACAGCCATCCTCCATTTTGTTTAGTTTGTGCTTTTTTAACACCTCCGTAGGGCCAACCGCCGGCCCAGGCCAAGTGCTCGATTTACAGCAAATGACAGCTTTTATATCAGAGATGACAGGCAGGTCTGCTGCTGTGCCTGACATTGATGAGACTCTGGAGACAAGGCAGTGTGACAGTGTCAGTCAATTCCATTCAGAAATCCTCTCTGCAATGCACTAGGCATTACAAACCTCTCCTCCAGAGTGAAAGAACTGCTTCTCCTCAAAATCTGATCCTCCTCAAAATCTGATTCTGGCAAGTTTAGGAGAACATGTTATTTTTCTGAAACTTTATACAGTGTTTTGCTTTGGAGCAGAGAAACAGAGCACAAAAAGAATAGCCTATGTCATAAAAGAGTTAATTGTGGTTGGAAGTGAGAATTGACCTAGATTGCCCTCATGGTGTGCCTGCGGGGCTACCATTGAGATAAATTGTCAATCATGAATAGTTTTCGCCAGGTATTATAGACCTCCATGCCAAAAGACAGGTAAATTCATCAAAATGAAAATGTATAAGGTTGCTCAAACAAAAAGCTAAATTTTTAATACCAGAGTCAGTGTTTACACTTCTCAGCCTATGGCTTTTAGTTGATTCTACAAATTAAGCAGAGATAGGAAAGTTAATTAACTAACTAACTTTAAATTAAATAATTTCAAACCCATATTGAAGTTCAAATACTTTTCTCATGACAACAATAGTACTACATGTTATTAAAATACAGGTATTTATAAAGGAAATCTACCTTTAAAACACTTGGTGGTAATAATAATAATACATTTAATATTCTTATAATAATATACTTAAAATAATAGATTTAATATTTATTATTATTATTATTATTATTATTATTATCATCATTTTACTTATTATTTAAAAAATAATTCGATTATTATTAAAAATTATTATTAAAAATTATTAATTATTAAATTAATTTTAAAAAATATTTTTAAAAAGTCAAAATTAATGTTGTTGCTGATACCAGGACCACAACAATTACTATTAAAACTATTATAATAACATCGAGGAAAAATGTGGTTGTTTTAAATCAAAATTTAAGGTCTAACTTCAGATATCCCTCATAGCCAGGGAATTGAGCTATGAGCTAAAAAGTATGAGCTTTGGCCCTCTTACTCCCTTCGAGCGTCCCCTTCTACTGTGCCAAAAATTTCGGTGTGCCCGCACCGTCCTCAGAGCCTTGCACTCATGGTAGGTAAAGGCACATTGTGGCCTTTAAATTCAGAAGTGACCTTGAGCAATTATTCCATGTCTTCCCCTCGCTGCTAACTGACACTGCAAAAAAGCAGACGTGACATAGGCTTTCCACGATAGGGCCTGCTCTTAGCCGGTGTAAATTACTCTGAGGAATTTTTCCCCAGCTTCTTGATCTCACGTTGCTGTCTATTCACTACCAATGCATCACAGCTTCGCTTTCAATTAAACTGTCCACCCGGCAGCCCTTTGGCCACTGTCATCACTCAGATGTTCACATTCAAGGCTTGTTCTATCTGAGTTGTTGCCGTACGAATGTGAACAGCGAGTGCTCTGAGCAAGGTTCCTTGTAAAGAGCAATGTGGAGGCGTAGGCAGAAATGGGGTAAGAGTGGAGAACAGAAATAAGAAGAGACAAGTAATGCTTCATACATGTGTCAAGATGACGGCAGCAGTTAGTAGCCTTGTCACTTCCTGTTAAACCATCCACCTGTGTAAAATTAACACTACATTAATTAATCATCAAAGTAAACCGCTTCATTCAGAATGCACATCAAAGAGTGTTTTACAAACGATATTAGACTCTGGCTGCGTTTACAATTGGCATTAACATGCGATCACCGTGATCTGATCAAGTGTAACGGATCATAAGCCAATCAGGACACGGTGCATTTACACCTGTCCTCATCAAGTGGCTTCTGTATCTGGACAACAGATCGGATCTTGCACTCCCACAGAAAAAAAAGGATGGCTCCGGTGCAAAGTCGACCTGAAGTGATGGGTTTTCTTTTAAAAACAGTTTTCAGTTCGGGGACATTTTATAAATCTCGCAAAATGAGGAGGAGGAAGAGGCTGCAAGTACTAATAATGTGGATAGATGCCGTAATGGAAACGGTACAGAGAAACGCATGGGTGCGAGAACGTTGTCAGCTGTGGTGGAAAAAATGTGCAAAAAATATATTATTTCGGGTGTAAAGGCAAACATTTCAGTATATTTGTGATGTACTTCGCACTCGACTGTATCGCAAAACCACACAGCTCTCAGTTCCGGAGAGAGGAGTGGGAATAAAGGTCAGGGTTCTGTGTGACGTCCACCTGTGAATGCAGACACGATGGCTGGATTGCGTTTATTTTACCCTGAGATCCGATCACAATCTGTCCTCGACTACTTCCGAACCTGGACACGCTGATCGGATAATATTCCGATCAGAAGCGCATTTACACTTGTCTTTTCAATGTGTATGTGGACAACATCTGGATACAGGTTGCATGTTAATGCCAAGCGTAAACGCAGCCTCTGGTCTGCTCCTTCAACTGCAAGTGGACAACAAATATGCAATTAAGTTCTCATGACTGGAAAGAACATCTCCGTTTGCTGCTCTTGCTTCTATTTGCTGTGACTGCTGGTGCAGTTCTGAGAATAGCACTATAAATAAATTTTCCCTATGAGGCAAAGACACCTTGTCTTCCTGTTTGTCAGAGTAACAGAATCCATGATGAAGAAAAAAAAGAAAAAAGAAAAAAACACCAAACGGCAGAAACGCCAGAGACATTTATTCAGTTTCTTTCTCCCCCCTCCTTTTTTCGCTCTCACATTAAAATGGCGAATGACATTCTTTCAAATCAATCAACACCTGCTTGCCGGAAGGATTGAGAAAGCAAAAGAGAGAGAATAAGAGAGAGAGAGTTAAGGAATGTGCAAGTCTGCTTGCTGTTTCATTAGAGTTGAGACATTTGAGAGTATCTGTTGGGTTGTTAAGAATGGAGCCTCTGATGTTTCATGGCATGTTTAACTCAGGAGATGACTGGAGATAATTAACGCTGTGACATTCAGTCTTAGCTATGGAGATAAAAGGCTTCGAGCTAAACAATCCCAGAAAGTTGGTATCTTCAATAGTGAAATAAATTGTTCATTGTGTGATCAGTGAGTCTGGTATTATGATAAGTTATTCAACATGAACACTTCTACTTCATGCTCCTCAGGGTTCAGATTAACTTATCAGGGGGTTCATTCTGCGATAATGATGGTCCGACAGTTGACATTTGCAGTCTTTAAACTACAAAAGCAGCAGTGAAACCGCATCTGAAGTGGCATATATGGCACAAAACGTATTTACACTGTTTAATGCTACACAAAGGCTGTATAAATGCATTTCCTCAGAAATTACAATTGAAGGAAAAAAATCAGAGAAAACATTACCGTATACAGCCGCGAGAGGGCGTTCTAGTTGGTGGAGTTGTTAAGAATCGACACAGAGGAAGAATTCAATGGATTCAGTGTTGTGGAATGAGATCGCGGGAGCTTGGTGAACTTGCTTAACAGTAACTTGTCGTGAAAAACACCAAAAAACTAAATAAATAAAAATCACCATATTGTCCCTTATTTTTTCATCTAATTTGGAGGATAAACTTCATCTGCTCTGATTAAAAGCGCTTTCCCCTCTCTATCAAAATAATTGTTTGCCCTACTGCCAGACATTTTCTCAAAACAAGCAAGGCTATTAGTTATGGCTACTGCTTACAGCGAGCTGACAGGAAACAAGGAAGCATGTGATTTTGCATCTTTACATAGAATTTGCATTCTTTCCCGAATTGTTTCCCGATCTTTTTTTGTCTTGCGTACCCCCATCTGATGCCATTGTTGATTTGAGAAGGCTACATTAAAGCCAAAGTACAAAAAAAGCCTAGATTCCTATCAGGTTTCCAGTACCAGTTCTGAACTAGTTTAAAAAAAATATATATATATATATATATATATATATATATATATATATATATATATATATATATATATATATGTATATATATATGTATATAAATATATAAATCGGCTGCGAGACATTTTCACGTTCCTTTGTGTCTCATAGCATGTCAAAACATGTGAGCGTTGGACATTCTGAGGTACTTAAAAGACTTGTTCCCGTCACATTGGCAGCCTTAAAGACGGGTACACTTGCCAACCATGCCATCAAAGGGCAACAAAACAGCATGCCGACAAGCTTTGCCACCTATTAGGCTACGCTTAAGTCACTTATTTGGCTATTTCATCATGGTAATGGCTGCAGCTATCATCCCATTATGTGCCGAAAAGCCAGAGAAGGTTAAACAAATGCAGTTTGCATAAGGTCACAACTTCTGAATTGTGCTTCAAGTGCTGCAAATCAACAATTTCTGCATCTCCTCTACATGACCCTGTGATCTGGAGACTTCACACATGTCTCTTTCACCATCTCTCACTGTCACTCACACGTACTTCAATCATACAGTTCAGCCAGTGCCTCCATTGGCTTATTTTAAATAAATGAAAGTAATCAAGTTTGTAATCAAGGATTAATATTCATTTAAAAATACCCAAATCAACACAGGTGATAATAAGAACCTGAAACAACTTAAGGGAATTCAATTATTGGATCTTGCACCATCCAAAATCCTGCAATTACCATATGGAGAAGATATTAAGACATGGGTTATCGTGGGTTCAATGAAGGGCCAGTTGAGAAAACCAATAAACAGAAGAATAGTGCTACCAGAACACAAAACAGACTTTACCAATTGTATACATAGCCTTTTTTCCCTTTAGCTCTCTCAGTCTTGTCTTTATCTCTCTTTGCTGCACAATATATACAAAAGTGTGCGTGTGTGCGTGTGCGTGTGCGTGTGTGTGTGTGTGTTCAATATAAGTTTGAGATCGTAGGTCAGTAAGGCATTATATCACAAACTTGTGAAAATTCTCATACTCCATTGAAAAAAAAAATTTGTAAATAGTCTTAGAAAATGGTTACGTTGTTAATACCTTGTTTCATCAACTTAAAAATTGACAGAGGTGGTGTTGACGCATTTTTAACTTCTAATAAAAAGTAAGTAAAACAATATATGTTTTACGCATGTGTGTTTTCATGATACATATATGGGGATTTTTTAATCACTTTTGAGATCTTGAAAACAACACTTAAAACAATCAATACAACCCTTCTGTTGTTTGCATTAAAACATCCATCCTTAAATCTGATCATGGCTTTTACCAACCCTTCAAGTGTTGTGATGTGAAACCGTGAAAGCAAAGAGAAATGGACTGTTTATGAATAAAAATTCGCAAATACTGACCAATTTAGAAATTATACTCTCAGACCACCAAATAAACTCTCAGATCATGATGTAAAAAATATTTTAAATAAATTCTGGCAGACACATGTTGCCCTGTCACTTCTCATTTCCATCATAAAGTATTGCTTGGAAAAATGTTTAGGAATTGTTCTATAAAACGCTTGGCTTGATGGTAATGACCGTGGTATTATGGACAGTAATTCTTTGTTATAAATAAAATCCAAAATATTATAATTAAAAGTTAACTTAAAGCCAAACAAATTAAATTTTGACTTTTAGTATGAATATGTTAGCCTTAAGGTTATCTATAAGCTAATGTGCTCCAAAACAAAGACAAAATTAGCATTTAGAACATATAAGCATTTAAAACTTAGTCTCTCACTTTCGCCAATATGGATCAACAATTTTGATGACATCACCCTGCACTTCAGCTTCTCATCAGATTCCGATCTGTCCAATCAAATACTCTCTAGAATCTATAGCGTCCCGCCCTCAAATAGACGCTGATTGGTCACTTGTTTACACGATTACTATTTTATATATGGTGAATGGCACAGTGCACTATATAGGTGATAGGAAACGATTCAGACATTGTAAATATGCTTTATATTGGGTCGAATTAAGTCGCACCGTCTGCTCCGGTCCAAAGACACGATAGTACAGAGTACAGAGTATCATATGCGCGACCAGAAAACATATCGAACCAATTTGAATTCTACACAGAATACTTTATTTTAAAGCGATATGGAGGAGATTAGGAGGAGCAACGGTTAGACAGACTCGACATTAGCAACCGCACTGACGAGTGGAAGAGATAACACCGGTGCAATGCATGCACCAACATACATTTCAAAACGACACATCTACACAAACTACACTTTTCAAACTAAACACCCTCAGCATGTTCATCATCACTGTTTTGCTTTAGTAACAGTTTCATATTAAATCTAAATTGGGGGGGGGGGGGGCTGTCATAAACTGTCAAATGTGGCTTTGCCGAGCTGAAGGGGGTTTTGAAACAAAAGGGGGAGGAGCTGGTCAATATGTCCCGCCCTGTCTTTGTTTCAGTAAACCCTAACGCTCAAAATACATAATTGGTTTGAGTAGGACAAACTTAAGTTTAACTGAAACGGCTGGGATGTCTATTATGCTTTGCCGATGGCATTTGAAAGGGAAAGTAAATGCTAAAATTAAGTGTAATATAATGTTTTTTTTGTGCAAGATTAATGTTAAGTGGGAGATTTAGTAGTGATTAAGGTTTTGTTATGCTAATTTAGAAGAATTTCTGTTAATGTTGGTTTTAGGATAGTTACGATCATGGTGACAAGTGGTGCATGCAACTTGATTTGAGAGCAAATAACACCTTCATATTGTTGCACTCATACAGCAAGTGCTTCTGTATAACATACTATTGCTAGTATGTTAACAAATGAGTATGTTAGCAGATTAGCTTGTTAAAGCTAGCTAAGTTTATACTAATAAGTGTTCACATTGAGATTACATGAAAGTTTTAAGGTAATTATATGAAATTGTGTACTCAAACATGTCAAGTTATTAAACTTGTTATTAAAAATTAAATGGTACAAGTACAAAATAAAAATCTGCTAGTTCTGCTTAAACTTTGAATTTCATAACTTATAAATTAAAGCAATTGATTGCCTTAAATGATTTGAGTTTTGCCAACTTATTCGGGTTTACTGTTGAAATTACATCACATGTTTCAAGGCACTTCAATGGGCCTTTAAAAAGAAAAGACAGAGTATGTAATAACAAAATTCTGTAAAGTTCACTTTTTTTTTAAATAGAATAAAGCAAGAAATCAAATAATTATTTGATAATAATGTCTACTTCCAAACTAGAGCATTTTTCTATGGTTTAAAATCATCCAGGGGACAGAACATGTCCCTTAACCAAAGAACAACCCATATATATATATTCAAACTTGCGCAGATGGCGAAAAAAAAACCTTCAAGGTTTGCATTCTAAGCTACTAATACTTTAAAATCATTATTCCACCAACTACATCAAACACTCAAACACCACCTCTGTAGTTAGCTAAAGCAGAGATCCGCACATCAAGTGTAAAGAGCCTGTCATCATGTGCTTTCCGACCTGCTTTCATGCAATACTTCCTGGATTTGATTACAAAGAATTATTAGTCAGAAAACACATGAAGGCTTTTTAAATGTTATCTGCCCATAACAGCATTAAACTTCAGTTTGCTAAGCCGAAAAGTGTGGTTGGCTTATGTGGTTGTGCAATGAGAACAATAATATAACTCCTGTCAAGTCAATTGAAACTCATTTCCTAACAATCGCCATTTGTCTGGCATTAGCATACAGATGAAGGAGAACGAGAGAACAGCCGTGAAGCACAGATCCATTCAATTCCATCTGTTAAAGTGCAGGACAGCTACACCACCATCAAAATCAATTTCCTCATACCACCATTTGATCTGCAATAGCACACAGAAGCGCAGATAAAGTTACGCGCTAACGTAAGGAAAGTGCAGCCGCCTTTCAATTTAAACATCAAGTCTAAATTCCACCCATTAATGCTGTTTAATGCTGAGTGCTTTATAATTATGGGCTGTTAATTAAAGTTCAATTCAACTGCATTTATCCCAGAATTCAAAAAGGCCCTTGAAGGGGCTTCAGTGTAAAACAGCTCACTTCGCAAAGGTTTTGCATAACTATAGAAAAGATGAAGGAATGGGCAACATATAAAATATTCTCAGGCTGATTACAAAGCGGAGTGAGCAGAGGGAATGACTGACTGTTATGAAATGAGCGACAAACATTGGGAGAGGTCCTTTATGGAGAGGGGGGGGGGGGGGGGGATTTTCAAAGAAAATCCAATTGAATCCCAGGCTTAGGGGTAATACTGGAAGGTGTAACTCTGATAAGCCCATTGGTGGGCTACATTACCCAACATGTCTTTTTCAAAGAGAAGAAGAAAACCCTCCGCTCTGCAAACAACCTCCTTCAAAAATAGCACATGCTTTCTGAAATCTGTATTTGTGGAGCGCTGAACGGCCCATTATGAAAATGTTCAGAGGGGCCATTACTGCAAATATTCCCACCGTGGGCATGTAACCAAGCACCTAATAAGCATTTCTGCTTAGGCACACAGATTACCATAGTCTTGTAGCTCCGAAGACAGACTTCAATGAACATCTGAAACACTAGCGTTTAGTCATAAAAAAAATATATAAAATGGCAGGAAAAATTAGAATGACATGGAGGCATCTGGGGAAATTAGCAGCAAAGCAGCAGCAGCACAGACAACGGCAGCCAGCAGGTGACTGGGCTGAACTAACTTTTGGGAAAATTAGTTTCCACGAGAAGGAATGGGATGCTGTCAGCAAGAAATGAATGCATCATCGCTCTATGCTTGTTTATCTCTTTGCTTGTGCAGGTTTCCACTCACCAAACCACAATTGAGATTACATGTTTTGATTGATGCTCCATTTTCTCCCTCTTCCCTTTGTAAGACTGAACAGACCTGAAGAGATCACCTTTTTCCCTTTTCAAAATGGTTTAAAAAGATGTTGTAGCCAAAAACCAACTGTATGTCGACAACTGCCCACGTGTACAAATATACACGTAAGCTACATCCCCTCATCTCGGTAACCTGAGACTAAAGTAAGATGAGAGCCATCCGTCACAACCGCGACATCCCAGGAATACAAGCAGCTATCCAAACATGCGCTGTGGATTTGGTCAAAACAACAGAGATGAGCACTGGCAGTTTGCAGGTCTGAGCTGTTTTCTCAGGTTACAGTCAGCGTCAGGTTTCTCGTGGATGCATAGTGCCCTCTTTAGGCCAAAGTGTCAAACTGCCCAGCAGTTCCAGTGAAGACTGTCATGAAGCTGGAAATACAGTGGGATCCAAACGTCTAAAAATAAAAAGTGATACTTACACTTAGCACTTTACAAACTACATAATACTTCTAAGATAATAAAAAAAATGAATTTCAGAATGCCTGAGGATTTGATATGTTCCACTTTCACATCGCAACATTAGGTTGAGCTAACACGTTCCTCTTGCACATTATGACACTCAAATCTTCAACAATAAAGCAAAGTCTTCTAAAGGATCCTGAAAATACCTGAGACAATCCCTGCACTTTTACTTTCAAAGGTTAAAGGCCAAGCCACAGATGTGCAAGAGTGTGAGACAGTTGCACAATTGAGGTCAGTTTCATTTCCATTTGCAATCAGCAATGCAAATTTTGGGGGGGGGAAAGGCAAGCGAGAGAATATGTGCGTGTAGTAT
The DNA here is from genome assembly GCF_949152265.1 of Phoxinus phoxinus. Classification (NCBI taxonomy): domain Eukaryota; kingdom Metazoa; phylum Chordata; class Actinopteri; order Cypriniformes; family Leuciscidae; genus Phoxinus; species Phoxinus phoxinus. Next base: position 19,264,659 of record NC_136889.1, on the reverse strand, counting down.
TACAGAAGGCCCTGAGCCTGAATCCCATCATGCTGACAATCTTAACAGGGCTTTTAAAAGGAAATTCAGTTCTGCGCTCTCTCACACACACACACAGTTATTTCACTGTTCATTAGAGCAGCAACTGCCATGGGCAGCGGCCATCGATTTTCATTCCTGATGCAACATTGCAACAATCACAAGTTTGCACATCAACTCACTTTCTACTGTCCAGACTGAACTGTGGACTTCGATTTGAACTCTGTCAGTGTGTGTGCATATGTGCGTGCGCGCGCATGTGCGTGTGTTTTAGAGGGTCTGTAATCAATATAAGTTTGAGAGCGAAGGTCAGTGAGGCATTATATCACAAAGATTTTATTAAGTGGTAAAGCCTTGAACAGAAATACCAAACCAAAATGTCCATCTCATTTCCCTTCTTCATCCAGTCAAACACATACAAACACAAACAGTCCTCCCCCCACCAACAGCAGCACTACACACTCTTTCGCTTGCTCACATCACTGCAGAATCAATACTGCTGAAAATTACTTAGACTTGAAGTCTTCAAATTGCCCATGCTCTCTTGCCCTAAAATCACAGACATCAAAGAAAAACATCCTTGAAACAAGGACTGCTGTTACTGAACTTCTGCAAGACATGTTTTATTGTGAGACTTCAAGCCTGACCAAAGTTTTCCATCTTTGCTTGGAGGACAACCATTGCCGCCATTACTAATGCGACTATTTTTCACATAGTGGCATTAGTAATGGCTGCCTTCACTGATTTATACATGGTAAAAGATTTAACATGGTAAAAACATGTTAAATTGAACAGATAACAACACCACTTCTGGTACTGGGTGACGTATTGAATATTATCAATATGATTGCAAGAATTTTGTTGGCAATTTAAAATAAGCAATATTGTGAATATCAGAATGGTTAATGCAAGTTTCCTAAACAGCATGTCCTCCTGTATAGAACACAGGTAATACAAATTTTGCTATCCCTCCTTGTGAAAGAAAAGAGAGGTTTTAATTTTCATTACAGTAACAAAACAGTCTAAAAGTTGATTCGCTTCGGTGAATCGTTTCAAAATTAAAAAGAAAATCAAATTTATACATCTCAATTATGATAACAAAACATAAAAATGTATGTTGTTGAGTGACAGTGAACAAGTTTCAAAAGATTTCAATTTTAAATAAATTATGTTCTTTTAGACTAAAAATATCAAGCAGCACAACGGTTTTCAACATTGATAATAAATGTAATATAATAATGAATGTTTCTTGAGCACCAAATCAGCATATTAGAATGATTTCTGAAGGATCATGTGACACTGAAGACTGGAGTAATAATGCTGAAAATTCAGCTTTGCCATGACAGGAATAAATTAGTAATTTTAAATTGTAAAAAAAAATCATAATATTATTGGTTTGCTGTATCTACAGAATTAAAAAACATTTATAAAAATCTTGTAAACCTCAAACTTTTGAATGGTAATATACTCCTATTGAGGGGAAAAAAACTTTATGAACTGAAATGAAATAAAAAGATTCATTCAGATCAAAAGACATCAGGAAACTAATATGATTGCATACTGATCAATATGAGAGAGAGAAAAAGCTGGATCCTTCCATTCTCCAAACTGCTCCTCTGCAGGGTCGCACCCACCCACTGAGTCATTGGCTGTCAAGCTGGATCTTGTTCTAAATAAATATAAATAAAAGCTTGATTGTTTAACGTCTGTAAATAAATAAATTAAACCGTAATTATTAGTACTGAAATGTTACCGTTTTAGGCCTACTACCAAATAATAAATTTTAAAAAAGCTGATTTTTTTTTTACTTTTGATTACCGTAATCTTAAGCTTACTACTGGCTACAGTACTTCATTTACTACAGAATTCATTATATATATATATACACACTACATAATTCATTTCTGTAAATTTGTTCTGCCATGTCTGTGTAAATCAGTTGAGGCAGCAGACTGAAACTACTCGGTTATTCTTCATATCATTTCAACATAGCCATTAGGCTGCTATTTTAATCATTAGCAAAATTTCTGATAATGTACCAATTAAGCTAGGTGAGTCCTGGAATGAAAAAGTTTGGGAACACCTGCTCTAAAAGATACATCATGGTGTATACATTAAACGAAGAGAAAGAAAATTAATGTGAATTTACTTAAGCAAATCAAAAGATTGTGCTTTTAGCAACATAAGCTCCGCTTTACATCTTAGAGCCCTTTTTTGATGATGACCGACTAAACATTGGCCCTTTTTCCCCCCCTTTGCAAGGAGTGCTCTTTTCCCACTTTCAAATGTCAATTACAAAAGAGCCGAGGCCCGTCTTCAGTTAAACATGCAAGTGCTCTCCATTAAGCTTTGTGACTCATAGAACATTTAATGTGTAGAGTGCATTAGACTCCATTACTGCATTCGTCTGTCGCTACGTCTCACCACGCTACAGGGCAAAAGACACAGTTTTCTGTCTCTTTCTGAACAGCTCTCATAATTACAATCCGACACTCTCCCCTCCTGAGCACAAAGCCTGCACGACATCTTCAAATGGTGAAGTGCTCAACCATATACTTCACACAACTCAAGTTTAGTTGTAGATTTTTTACATTTTTATTTTTTTGTTTAAGTTTTAATGTTGACTGTTTGTTCTCATTTTTTGCCAGACAGATATTTTTGGCATAAGTTTCAATGCTACATTTAGACGCTTCACCATCTGACCGCTCTGTCAGACAGCTTTTTTTTTATCCAGTGTTTGTTTTGCTTGCTTTGCGAACCGACACCTTGTGTGAAAACAAGAAAGAGAGCAATTAAAATTTCTGCACCTATCACGACCCTGATGTCAGTTGCTATTTCAATTAGCAGCTCTGACAAGAAATTTATTTCTATGAAAAAATAATTGGCCATCCAGAGAGTGATTTAAAAACCCATTTAACATGCTTACAGCCTCACCTCTCTCAGCATGCAGCATGAAGCCGCCCAGAATTAATTACTGTTGCCATTTAATTTCATGCTGCCTGACATTTCCAATGCAAACTCTACAGGGCCTGGTATAAGACCAGCACACTTTATTTACTTAGATTGCTGTACTAAAACTTTTGTTTTTGTTTTCAGTGACTCAAATGGATGTGAAGGAAACAAAACAGTCACAATGAGAAGATCTTCAGAATTAGCAATTAGTGTACTTAATAGAGAGGGCACACCCCAAAATAATTCAAATATCTTCATTTGTGTTAAGAAAGAAAGTCAAACAAGTTTAGAACAACACGAAGGTGAGCAAATTATGACAACAAAATGTTATTTTAGAGTGAACTATCCATTTAAATAAAAGAAAATCATTCATTTAATTCCCGATCCATTTCAAAGATGTCAAGCAATTCAGCTGGATAAATGATTTCTCCAAGACACCTCAGACAACGAATCCAAAAGAGTTACACCAAAAGAGAATGATGCAGATAACTATTTCGTAACTAATTGCAAGTGGAAATATTGTAATTAAAAAAAAAAACGTATTGACGAACTTGCATCGAAATAATATTTCAAATCAACCATAAAAATCCCATATGTAGTTTCATATATGCTTTTTTAACTCGGTTTAATTATATTTGAGGTTGGGCCAATGCGCATACCATGTAGTACCATGCATAAATTGCAGGACACTGACTGTTTCTATGGGAACCAGAGCTTCTAACGAAAGCTGCAGTGACTTTACCAATTGGACATTGGCCTTTTTCATTTAGAAGGTGGGAATTATTTCACCATATTGCTTTGTAGTTTCTCTCATTCATAGTAATGCGAGTAAACAGTCTTGGTATAAACACAGACTTTGCAATCCCCTCTTGGTCTCATTTTTGTGATATTTTAAGTTTTAGAGGAAACATTCCCCCAAAAAGTCTAGCATTCTGAAGCCAAAAATAACTTTTCAGTGAAGAACACAAAATATTAGCCTCTAAATAAAGCTATAATATCCCTTCAGAAGTTGTATGTACCAATTTAATGGTGCTTTTTTGGCCTTTTCATGCTTTCCTAGTCATTATTGGAAAAGACTAAAATAATTATATTAAAAAATATGCATGTCAGCAGCCACATCTTTCTAATACAAAAAGAATATAAAGTCCTCAAAGTCAAGCTATGGAATATAATATTTTTATGATCTGAAGCAGGCCTTTTAAGGAAGGGCCTCAAGAGGATTCTTTATTGCAGTAATATTCCTCAACGCTAAACGCAATAAAAGAGCTGGAGAGGAGTAAAAACTATTATAATCGGAAGAGAAAATAAAGTTTATGATGACCGCGCGGTCCTTGCGCCAACCTCTCTGCATAATTAGGAGAATAACCATGATAATCAGTCAATTTCATTATTTTCTTAGAGTTTTTATGAAGTTGTTTTTCTTTGAAAGGGTCAGAAGAGAAGACTGTCAAATGTGCGAAGATAGCGGAAATCAGGCTCATCAAGTCAATCACTTTCTAACTGCAGGAAAATAACTGATTACCTATAAACCAACACACCAAGAGGGAAAAAAAAAATGTCCCCGCTAATGAACGATTAAAAAAAACAATGACAGCCAAATAGAATCCACCCTGCTTAAACAAGCTTGAGCACATAAAGCAGCATTGCACGCTTTGCTTATAATAAATAGAATGATATTGTCCGATAGTGTGGACGACACCAATAACTATAAAGATAACTATAAAGAAACTACTATATTAGCGATAACATAGTAGTTATTTTTATAGTTATTGGTGTGAACGGGTCTCAAGTCAGCTGGGACTCTTATGGGGAGGATGGTTGTCTTTCTTCTAACATCTAAGATGTTCAAAAAGAAGCCAAATCCATTCAATGATGCAATTCACTTCCTCAAGTAAGAAATTGGCAATCAGTGCTACTGCCTGATAGACTTATCAAATCTCAGAGGGATTGAAAGAAACTTTCCTTCATTCACCCGCTTCTTCTAAAGAAAGGCTGCATCCGAAATAGCATACTAGTATAGCATATAGCATGAAGCATAGTAGTATGTTTAAATTGGCAGTATTCATAAAACTAAAAGTACCAAAAAGTACATAGGTGAAAAGCAAGCAGGCGAATAGTACCCGGATTACTTACTATTTCCAGCAAGAATCTTAAGAGTGCATCCAAAGAACACATGAGGAGGGGAGTTGTAAATGTCAGTGTGACATAACATGGTAGGTCACATGACAAAGACAACATGGTGAATATACAACGTCCGTCCAGATTACATTTATACTACACACATTCATTTACAAACTGTTAGTTCACAATTGGAGGGAAGAAAGAGAACTTGCAACTAGTATCAGTTTATCAATATTGCAGAAAAGCGTTGGAATCGAAATATTGCTATTTTTGAACACTAACCAATACAATATATAAATATAGCTGCAAGCAGCCATTACGGGGCCAAGCGCAAAAGCAGACGACGAGATATGCCTACATGGCTGATAGTGTGAGACAAACTGCAGCAAGGAGCAATTAAAGACATTTGAAGATGAATTTTGGCAAAATGGTTGAAAAATCACATACAATAACTAAAAATATGATTATCACTTTCGACCAGTAGGTGGCGCAGTTACGAAACTGATGTGATGTGGTCAGAGTGAAGTGACAATGACACATACAAAGTTTGGTGTCAATATGTCAAGGCATTGCAAATATAAAGCCTGAATAGTCATTTTGGCATCATGCCTCAAATTTGCCGCTGCGGTATATAAAAACGGTTTCGTCTATCGACACGAAATCCATAACTTTTACTCGGCACGGTCTGGAGATGACACGATCCGATTTTGGTGAAAATCGGACGTTCGGTCTAAGAGGAGTTCGAAAAAGTAGGTTTTAAAAGAAAATAAAGATGGCGGACAGGAAGTTTGGCTGACTATGGCAAAATTGGTATCGATGGTTTCAGCATAACCCAAGGAATCTATTGAGATCAGTGTCATTACTATAGGCTAATTTATTCAAAAGTTATTAGCATTTCGTGAAAATTTGTTACAACTTTTGACCAAAAGGTGGCGCTGTCTTTAAATCTGTTGAGTACTTTCAGGACATGGTGTTGATGGCACATACTGAGTTTCATAATGTTACAGCAATGCATTCGTTAAGTATAGCATTTTACATGACTAAACTGCATTGAAGTCAATGGGAATTTCATGTTTTGTTTAGTTTTAGCGCCACCAAGAGGCTCAATCCCACAGTTTTTTTTGTGTGTCCTCAGACTGAGCCCATGCATCTGTGTGTCAATTTTGGTGAAAATATCTCAATTAGATTCAACGTTATAGACATTTATGTGAAAAAACACGTCAAAAACGACTGACACGTGACTTTGATTGAATTTTACTACCCCTTACGATCAATATTTTGAGATTTGGGCATTGGCATATAGCTATCGACCTATGTTTCCAAACTTCTGACGGTGGTTTCGTCTCGATCGGACTAGCGGTTTCGAAGATATCGCCAAATGTTTTTTAAGCGCTAAATTACAACGCTGCACAAACCATATGCCGAAACCTGGCAAGTCTGGTATCGTTGGACTCGGCAACGATTCAGGAGTCTAAGGAGATGACTCCCGTGAGAATAAGTTGACCACACCCAAAGTTATGAGCATTTGAAAAAAAAAATTATCCACTAGGTGGCGCTGTTTCGAAACTTCTCAGGCTCCTTCAGGGCATTGTACTGATGACCCGTACCGAGTTTCGTAAAAATTCGTTCATGCGTTCAAAAAATACAGCATTTTAGCACATAATTCAAAATGGCCGACAGACAAAATGGCCGATCTGGAAAAATTGGATATCAGTCGACTCGGCATGAAGCCCTGAATCTAACGAGACCACGTTTAGGATTCTTGGACAAACCGTTCAGAAGTTATAAGCCAAAATAGCAATTTTTCATATCTCCGGACCAGTAGGTGGCGCTGCGCCGAAACGCAGCATGCAGCTTCAGGTCATGCTTGTGATGACATGTACCAAGTTTGGTCTGAATACGATAAAGCGTTGCGGAGATACAGCCTTACGTCTATTTTCGCAAGTGCTACGTAAAATTTGTTTGTGCGTTTATCAAAAACGGTTAAGCGAATCAACTTGAATTCCATAACTTTTTGTCGGCACTGCCTGAAGATGATCTGGTGCAATTTTGGTGAGAATCGGACAAACCGTCTAGGACGAGTTCGCAAAAGTAGTTTTTTTGGACAATTCAATATGGCGGACATATTTTTTTGCAATCGAATCGGCATGAGCTCAGGAATCAGAGGAAAAAAGAATTTTGTTGATACGCCTTACGATTCAAAAGTTATTAGCATACAATTTCTGAAACTTTGGACAGGTGGTGGCGCTAGAGGGAATGAGTTAGAAACACCAAAATTGGTGTATTTGATGTTGGGAATGTCCTCTATCAGAATGTCAAACCAAAACAACTTTCCCGCATACACTTCTATGGGCTGCCATAGACGCCCAGTCGGAAGAAGAAGAATAAGAACGGGAACAGATACAATAGGTGCCCGCACCTTCAGTGCTTGGCCCCTAATTAAAGTGACTTGTAAAGTGTTTACAAACTATTTTACTATGTAATCTGACATATTTCTGAGTTTAAAAAAATAAAAGCACATTTAAACATTGAAGAAGAAAAAAAGAAAAACACCCCAGCAACTGTTTTTCTCTCAAGAGCACAATGCTGTATTCAGGTGCTGGAAACAAAACAAAAAAGACAATTCCAAGCAATCACACAGATTCTTTCTGGTTGTTCTTATCATCGTATTATAGCTTTGAGATGGAAACATCATTCCAGGAATCTAAACTCAAAAACACTGGAGCAAATGGGGCTTTAAGAATCATTTCAAAGCATGGTTGCAATAATGCGATTACTTTCCTGGCCTGAGCCACTGGCCTTTGATGGATGAACAGCCACCCGTCTGCATGATAAGTCGTCTCCCTCATACTCTGAAGCCTTTAAAGGGGTCATGACATGAGAAACCAAATTTCCCTTGATCTTTTAGTATATAAGAGGTCTTTGTACCATTAAAACGTCCTGCAAGTTTCATAGCTTAAGACGTCCTCCCCATTATAAACGAATCATTTATTTAATCAAGCTCTAAATACAGCTCGTTCTGGATTCATGGTAAGAAGTGACGTCACGGTACGAAGTGACGTACCAGCGTTTGCATATGACCGCCTCCAGAACAAGACAACTACGCTTTAAGCGCAAGGCAACTACGCTCATTTCGTATCGTTGTCGCGCCCGCGCGCCGCGCGCCTCACAAGTGTTCAGTCGACGGACAGCGCGAGTGGGTCTGTGTATAGGGAAATGGATGCCGCAGATGTGCTGTTCCTGGCTGTGGACAAACAACATCTTTGAATACGCTGCGAAAGATCCAGTCGTCAGGGAAAAATGGATGCACTTTATTTTTTGCGGACGTCTCAGTCACGGCAGTGTTAGTTTAAGCGTTTGTAGATACATTTGAAGGATGACCGTTTTGAGAACAAATCCCAAAATGATGCTGGCTTTGCCAGAAAACTGTTGCTCAAAGATAAGTCCTTGCCGACTTTTCTGGGCTCAACAACGACGACGCAAACTGTAAGTAATGTGTTTAAAACTTTAAACTACTTTTTAAATACGCTGAATACGCAAATGTTCTGGCTGGGGGCGTTAATAATTGATGCATAGGCACGGACGTTAGCCAATCATAACAGTGGGCGTTAACACTGAACTCTTAAAGGGGAAACCCCCCCAAAACAGGCTGTTTGAATCAGAGGATGAGAAACAGGGTGGGAAAAGGTCATAAATCACTACATTTTAAAAGTTTTTTGTAAAAAAAACAATAGTAATACTATATTTGCACCTAAGGGAACATAATAATAAAATAAAAAAACCCATGTCATGACCCCTTTAAACCAATTACTTTCAATGCCACAAACACTACAAAACAATTTTGCATTTTATGCAACCACTGATGTGAAGAATGCGCAAAAAAACTTGAAATAAGGACAGAGAGAAGCTCAACCACAGTGCAACTGAACGCATGATTCATTTTGCTTACTGTTGCAGATTTCACATCGGTATAATTGCGTCAGACCACGAGATTAGACAAGCATCCCACTCAGCTTTTTCTCTCATTTTCTGTTTTCTTTTCTGACTGACCTTACTGCAACCTTGCGGAAAGTTTAAGAGGGGAAAGTTGTCTTATAGGCTATACAAAAGCCGTTGTTCAAGGGACAACCACGAAAACTATTTTAGGGTCTTTTTTAGGATTCAAACTCAAAGATCCTCTGAGGTAAAGCCTTCCCACTGGGTCCACGATTCTGTCCCAGACCTCTGAAAACAATAGCCCTTTGTTCCAAACACCTAAAATACTTAATTATTTGTCAGGAATTTCTATGAATGTTCACAACATAATGCAACACTAATTATTGCAAAGTCTCAGATAGTAAATAAAACATACATATACATATATATATATATATATATATATATATATATATATATATATATATATATATATTAGGGCTGTCAAAAGATTAATCATGATTAATCACATCCAAAATAAAAGTTTGTGTTTGCATAATATATGTGTGTGTACTGTGTATAATTATTTATATATATATAAAAACACACACAATCATGTATATATTTAAGAAAAATTGGTTATTTATACGTTAAATATTTATATATAATATAAATTATATAAATGTATATACAGTGTATATAAATGCAAATATTTATTAAATATATACATGAATGTGTGTGTATTTATACATAATAATAATTATACACAGTACACACACATATATTATGCAAACACAAACTTTTATTTTGGATGCAATTAATCTTTTGACAGCCTTAATATGTGTGTGTGTGTGTGTGTGTGTGTGTGTGTGTGTGTGTGTGTGTGTGTGTGTGTCACATTAAGCATACAATTAATATTATCGCTTATTAAAAAACAGGTTCATATTTAGCTATATCAGCCTATAGTCCTACATCACACTATGAAAACTGTAGAAATATAGGATAAGAGTATCAATACAAACATAAAGGAGAGGTAAAACTCAGACAAGCTCCAGTGATAACGAATCTACTAGTGTACAAGGTTCCTCTGGTCCCAGAACAGCAATAAACTCAACAGAAGGTTTAGATTGGTCTAAATATCCCAAAGCTCACAGGCATCATTACTTCAATTAGGCTGCATAATGCCTGAACTACACTGAAACAAAAAAACTCAATCATTCACAAACACATGTTTGTACATGTTATAGGCAGATCACAATACAGCTGAATGTAATTTGTTGTTAAAGATTCAATGGTCTAGCAAAACAAAACAAAACATTTCACAGATGCTCTTGTCAAACAGACAGCGGTTTCAGACATTAACCACAACACTATTTCCAATCACTCTCAGTGACGGGAATGTTAAACCATTCCTCTCAATGACTGATGCTGAGATAAGCATCTTGAGTGAACACATCTAATTAATGACAATCTCCCACACAATACTAAATACTCTGCAAGTCCTGGAAGCACTTAAATTTCCCATTTCCCAGGTTTCCATGAATTAAGGTAAACCATGACAGTGTCATCTATGTGCTCCCTCACCACAGCAGAACATCTACTAAAAAACTGCTCCTTTCCATTCAGAACAAACTGATAGATTTTTACTAAAGAGGCAATAATGGGCACAAAGTAAGTCGATTTTTGCAATATGACCAGACTTTAACAAGCCAGAGACAGATAACACCATCTAACCCAGCAAACAAAAGGAAAAGTCATTTTTACAAGTTTGTTTCTTGGTTTCCTGTATCATCCTGAAAAGGAAACGCAACGTTCCTGTGAAAGAACATTCACGGCAAATCATTACAGAACTGTTATAAACTGAAAATAAACAGGAAAATCCACTGTGGAGAGAAACACACACTGTACATAAATAAATATTCATAAGCAGGAATCTCTCATCCCATCCTGTAGAATGCATCAGCACAAAAAAGAAAGAAAAGGAAAAAAAAACAGTAGTCATGCCTGTACCACTTATAGACACTAGAGGTCAGGCAAGGACAACTAATGTAAAGTACATCAAAGACTATGAAAACCGTTCAGCTAAAGCAAACGCTAAAATACAATTGTGCACTAATTGCCTTGCTAATGTACTAAAACTGTGAGAATTGATCAGAATCAGCAAACTCACCAGCATTCACTATGGCATCAACCTCCAGGATGGTGATGTCACCTTTGTACAGAGTCACTTTGTCAGCCAAGGAGAAAGACTGATGTTCTTCTTCCTCAGTAGCTGTAAGGTAACGATAGAGTAAAGTTAACTTACACAAGAGCTACCATTTCAACTGCATGTTGACTCTCGATATTGATCAGAACAAAACAGTTTCATCAAACACTGACTGTACTGACCAATATTCACTCTGCAATCACTCAAAACTTCACTTATAGAATCAATTCACTTGTAGAATTGACAGTTAAGCATGATGGCAAAAAGCTTTGGCATATCCTAAATTAAATTATGAGCAGGAATAGAAATGCATCACCTTCTTTTGTAGAGTCTGATGGAGGTTTCATAACAGAATCTAAAGATATTGCAGATTATTTTAATAATTATTTTATAAATAAAGTTAGTAATTTAAGAAAAGGTTTTAGAACACAAGATTGTAATTACTGTGAAGTGTGAACTGATCAAAAATTAAATCATGGCTGATAAAATGTGTAACTTTAACTTGAAAGTTTTTTGTGTGCAAACTGCAGAAGTGAGGGCCCTGTTAAAGTCTCTTCCAACACATGGTAGTCCAGGCACAGATAACTTGGACAGCCTAGTATTGAATAAAACAGCTGAATATATTGCTGCTCCGTTGTGTCATATATTTAATCAGTGTATAGCGAGTGGGATCTATCCATCTCTGTGGAAGGAAGGGAATATTATTCCATTGATAAAAGACAATCAATTATCTTATAATGGGCTTAACAGTAGACCTATAAGTATTCTACCTGCACTCAGTAAAGTTATGGAAAAGATTATTCATACACAAATTTGTAATTATTTCCAGAATAATAATTTGATGACTACGTTTCAGCATGCATATAGAAAGGCACATTCTACCTGTACAGCTCTCACACAGATGACCGATGGATGGCTTAGAAGTATGGATAATTCTGAATTAGTTGGTGTGGTCATGTTGGACTTCAGTGCCGCTTTTGATGTAATAGACCATCATATTTTAATTGAGAAATTGAAGAGCTACGGATTCTCTCCTTCTGCTGTTGCACTAATGAAAAGTTATCTTTCACATAGAACTCAGCGGGTTTTTTTATAATGGTTCTTTATCTAATTATAAAAGTTTAGTTTGTGGTAACTTTAAAAATAGTAAGAGTCGTTAATATTATGTCACTTGTCATACTGCACTGAGGTGTGGTCCTCTGCATCTAAAAAGGACTTAAATTCAGGTTGCGCAAAATAAAGCAGCAAGACTTGTTCTGGGCTGCTCAAATAAAACAAGTAGATACTAGATGTATTCTACTCTTTCATGGCTCACTTTAAACCAAATAATAACAGTGACTTTAAGCACTATGATATATAACACATTGACAATGAAAATGCCTATTTCTCTGTTTAATCAAATAGTGTATTGTAACTCCGTGCATAATCATAACACCAGAAAGGCAAATAACGGTCATATAACGACCCCTTATCCCAAAACTAATTTTATGAAGAAAACCATCCTGTATAGAGCTATAGTCATCTGGAATAACATTCCCATTGAAGTTCGTCAGCTTTGTAATAAGCTGTCATTTAAAAAGTCTAAGGTGTTATGTGTTGATGTAGGTTCTTATATGTTTGGATTAAGGTAATTGTAAATTAATTTGTATTTATGTTTCGTCTTATGAATCGAAATTAGATTGTATGCATGTACGAGTGTGTGTTTGTGTATGTAAGTAAATATATGAAATGTGTATATGTTTTAATGGATTAGTTCACTTTTTAAAAAAACTTTTGCTGATAATGTACTCACCCCCATGTCATCCAAAATGTCCATGTCTTTCTTTCTTCAGTTGAAAAGAAATTAAGGTTTTTGATGAAAACATTTCTCCATATAATGGACTTCAAATGGGCCCCAAACGGTTCAAGGTCCAAATGACCGTTTCAGTGCAGCTTCAAAGGGCTTTAAATGATACCAGACGATGAATAAGGGTCTTATCTAGCGAAACGTTCGGTCATTTCAAAAATAAATAATAAAAAATAAAAATGTGTGCTTATAAAACGAACTTTTTTATTTATTTTTTAAATGACCGAACATTTCGCTAGATAAGACCCTTATTCATCGTCTGGTATCGTTTAAAGCCCTTTGAAGCTGCACTGAAACGGTCATTTGGACCTTGAACCATTTGGGGCCCATTGAAGTCCATTATATGGAGAAATGTTTTTTATCAAAAACCTTAATTTCTTTTCGGCTGAAAAAGAAAGACATGGACATCTTGGATGACATGGGGGTGAGTAAATTATCAGCAAACGTTTTTTTTTTAAAGTGAACTAATCCTTTAACTGTGATGCCATCGAAATGTTGTTGTTGTAGTAATGTAATTTTTTAGAATGGACCCCAGGAAGACTAGCTGATTGCACAGACTTACAGCTAATGGGATCCTTAAAAAATAAACAAAACAAAATAAAGTTTTGAAAGATGGAACAGGACTAAATACAAATGATGAAGTGGTAGAGACCCTGTGGCCACAGGTCAAAAACAAATCGACTTTGTCAGAGACATGGCCTGGTGGGTGAACGTACTCTTGACATGTGCTGTTGCACTTGTCAAGTGCAACAGCACATTCTTGTGCGGACAAGAAAATAAAAAAACCCCTGTCAGGAACAGGTATCTTCGGTGCAAAACTTTCTAACTACTACCAGCAGAATGTTTGAACAAATTTGACTGATTTGTTTAATATCAATTGTGCCCATCAACTGCATCACGGTTTACACAATAGTATTAAGCATCACAACTGTTTTCAACAGATAATTTTCTGAAGGATCGTTTGACACTGATGACTGGGATAATTAATGCTATTAAAAAAAAAAAAATCAGCTTTGCCATCACAGGAATACATTCTATTTTCAAATGTATTAAATAGAAAGTTATATTAACAGTTATAATATTACTTTTTTACTGTATTTTTAATTAATTGTAACCTTGGTGAGCATAAGAAACTAATTTGAAAAACAATCAAATCTCTTACCGATGTTAAACTTTTGAACGCTAGTGTAAGGGTACACTCAAAAAAAAAGATGGTTATTTACATGTAGTAAGTTCTATTTAGTACTGTATCGTCATTAAGAACCCTTTGTGCTGAAATGGTTCTTTGTGTTAGAGTTTAGGGTTCTTTATTGCTTTTTTGTTTTTCAAATCTGTAACGGTCAAAGCCTCTTTATTACTGATTTTCTGGAGCTCAGCTATACAACTACAGTTACTACACAGACTGTCAGCACTCTCAACAGGTGAATTATTTCTCTCTTAAAATGTCAATAAATTAACAATTATGTATTTTTCTCTTTTTAGTTTAACAGAACATATAGTGTGAGCAGCTCTGTTCAGTTAAGGATACTCATCTTCTCTACTAAGTAACAGAGATATGGAATTTATTTTATTTTTATTATGACTTTATGCCTTAACATACCCAGTCACAAAAAACATTAACGCTATACCATGACTTTATATCCCTTTTTCTTTTTAACATGGTAAAGGGCTCATCATTCTGTCCATTTTTGCTAATTTTGGCCTTCATTAACAATTCTTTTTACATAATCAAAAAAGAGACACAATGTAACTCTAAACACAATTGTGTATTTCAGATGCTGTCACATATCATAACCTGATGATGATCTGCAGAGAGAAACTGCTACTCAGAATACACACATAATAAAGGACGTAAAGACATCATAGGGAATTGTGAAGATATTTCACTGAAACTTGGTTTTATCGCTATATCGTGTTCAATGTCGATTGTTATTTATTAATGTATTCAGCTAACCTCTGTTGTAAAAGCACTGTCATTTTTGCTACAATCTGCCATGTCAATAAAAAAAGAAAAGTTCCTAATTGACACAACAAGCTGTTTTTTTATGTAAAACCCAAATAGAGGCAACAAGATATAAGACCAGGCAGATAGAGGGCTAAAAAAAACAATAATAATAATTAATTAATAAAAAAAATAATAGTAATATTAATGGAAATATAAATATATATATATATATGTAGCACTTGTAGCACTTTCAAAGCATGGTTCTTTATGGAACCTTATAAAAAAGGGTTCTGCTATTGTTACAAGTCAAAGAACCCTAATTTGGTACTGTTTAGAACCATTTTTCCTAAGAGTGTACACAATGAAAACGAAACACCTGGTTTAAGACCACAACATAATAACTTAGTATGGTGTAGGGCCTCATTTTGCAGCCAATACCGCATCAATTTATTTAGAGAATGACAGATCCAAGTCCTTCACAGTGGCCAGAGGGATTTTGAGCATTATCCTGCAGATATACACAGCACCTTCTTCAGGGTACAATATTTGAACCATTAGGTGCACCTTGGCAGTGACACGCCCATCAAGGACAGTAAGAAATGCCATGATATTGCATCCCGAAACATCACTGAGTGATGAATTATCACTCTCCCAGTTTAAATCTAGACAAGCATTCACATAATACATTTCATAAATTTTAGATCAGTTAGATCAAATCCGCATGATTATATTTGCTTAATATTATGAACAGCAGCTATAATAATTACTCTCCATTTGCTTTTCTGTTTTATCTCAGGATGCCCATCCCGAGGTAACTAAAGAGTACATCAGCTCCAGTTTAGATCCAGCATCTCACGAAGATTTCAGATGCCCAACACTTGTGAAGAGAGAGACAGCACCAACTCCTGCGAGGACTTCATAGATCAGACTCTAAATCAACATGCACCAATGCTAAATTTTCTATGTATTGTAATTATTGTGTTCACAATTATTACTTCAATGAGCTCATTGCTTCTGCCGTAAATTAATACATTGTTAGTTAACTGCATGGTTTTTATATGTACATTTCTCAAATACATTACTCTGTACGTTACTCTGATAACAGATCCCTTTAAATTGTAATGTGTAGACATGCATTTTCTGTAAAGCTGCTTTGAAATATGTATTGTGAATACAACAATAAATGTACATTTAATTGAAGGTGGACTCAGAGAACAATTATGCTTCTTACGCTTCAACAGATTTCCACTGTTGGCACCAATGAAACCGACATTTGGCATTGGCACGAATGACCAAAGGTTTGGCTATAGCAGCCCAACCATGAATATTGACTCTGTGGAGTTCCCAACATACAGTTTTGGTGGAAACATGAAAGGTTTTATGTTTTTTGGATACAATCCGGGTTAGTACTTGAAAATCCCTTCGAGACAACTTCCTCTTGCATCGACATTTACTCCTGTTGGATGTTGTTCGTCCTTCATGGTGGTATGCCGACATTACCCTGGATACCAACGCTTTTGATATACCTGGTCACAGATGAGCCAGAGAGACACGCAGCAACAATTTGTCCTCTTTTGAATTCTGATGTCTCCCATTATATTGTGTGAATTCTTGCAATATATACAGCTGTGCTATTGCTCTGCTAATTCAACCTTCACACTCTGTTCTTGATGGAATGTAAAATCAGTGAAGATTGGCAACCAGGCCACGCATATATAGGTGTGAAACCTCAGACAATATATTGGCCAGTGTTTAAGTCTCATTGTCCAACCCCTGTACATACACTACTTAAAAAGAATACATCTCATAGACTCACTAAGATTTATCTAATCTTTATTTAATGCTTTTTGATAACTCTATTATCTTAGTTCTTCCTTTTGGCATCAAATGCCAAACCTGACCGAACACTGCACATTTGAACCAGCTTTCAATATGGGTTCTCTATAGTAGAACAGGTGTGTAAGTATATGTAAATCTACAAAGAAGTCACCTTTTCAAGTAGCTTTTACCAGCTCCCAGAACGGAGTAGAAACCAATGAAATCTGATCTGGTTGGTTAAAGCGCTGGCATGTAACACTATGCATATGGGTTAACAGAACAGATAGTAATCCAATGAATAGAGCGTCCAAACCATCAGGTCTCAAACTGCTGGCATTGGCCAGTCGGTCAGCTCTATTTAATGCCATAGGCTGCAGACAAATGATATGCAAAAAAGACATTAACATTTGCAAGCTAAAAGAAGCAGTGTTTATTACGCTTATTTAAAAAATAACCTATAGCACATCCTACAGACTGTCCTTTTAGATTAGTAGAGCCGGAGAAAATTTCCGGCTCTAATGTGAAAGGACCAGTTCTGCTCCTGTCAGTTCATCTCCAGGTCTGCTGGCACAGGGCATAGCCATTTGGTGGAGCACTCACAGTGTGTGCGAGGAACAAACCTCATCCAAGTCAACGGAAGTGTTTAATTTAGCATTTTCCGACATCCTCTCACTACAGAACTAATGATGAAAATGGCCAGAGGATTTTAAAAGGTTTTTTTTTTTTTTTTTTTTTTTTAAACATCCTTTAATTGAAAGAGCACTTTTTGGAAATAATAGGCCCACCCAGAATCTGATGATTTTCACAGTTAATTTTAGACTAAAAGTAATAGAATTCTACAGAATGGATTTTAAACTGCATAAATATTTTTATCTAAGCTCAATATGTTAAACTAAGCTCAAACTAAGAGTATTTGTAGGATGATTCCCTGCATAAATATTTTTATCTAAGCTCAATATGTTAAACTAAGCTCAAACTAAGAGTATTTGTAGGATGATTCCCTCCAAAAGACAAGAGTGCCACAGATCAACAATATTTACCATTAAACATTCTCTACTTTGAGCATCCCGACCAGAAGAACAAGTAAAACCAACTGCATGAGTTTGGAGTAGAAATTGTGTAAACTGCCCAACGGTACAAAAAAAAAAAAAAATTATGCAATTCTGTTGGGTGCCACTAAAGCAGAAATAACACTTCACCTTTAAATGAGAACAAGTCCATCTCCTCACCAGCAGACACCAAACCAAGAAAAGTTACGAAAATAAATTGTGTATGGTTCAATACATGTTAAGCCTTATGCAAAGCATCAATCGATTACTACATAATAGTTAGAAAATAATTCTGACTCTTCCCTGTCAGTTCTCCTCTGCCCTGTCTTATAATAAAATGCAAAAGGCAAATTAAAAATAAATAAGCAAACAAACAATTGACAGTAGATGTTTCCATCAACATATTTTTATGCAAATTTTGGAATATTGCATAAAAAAGCCTCCGGATGGAAATGCCAAGATGCACACAAATTCCACAAATGCGCATAAAAAAAAAAAAAAGGATGCACTCAATTAAGTTACATCATTTTCAACTGATATGAAGACATGAAAACTACGATAGAAACACATTTACAGAATATATCCTTTATCCTTTGATGCGGAAAAAAAAAACTCACATGACTTTGCCTCAACATAGGATGTGATTGGATAGCTGGACAAACCAGCAGATCAGTCTCTATGCACAGCATGTCATATGTTGTTTTAGTTATTCTGAAATGCCTGAGCCAAAGTCCGTCATCAAAATGATTTGGTTTAATTCCCTCCCAGAAGTGTCTCACACGACTGCGTTCACAAACATCAGGCTTTTCAAGTCATTTGTGATGTAGGATAAAAGCGCAACAGTGGCTTCCCCATTTACAGCAAATTCCATTTTTATTACAGATACTTTGCGAAAATTTCCCAGGAAGTGACTATTTTGTTCTCTTGAACACATGGGATGGAAACAGTGCTTTATTTACAAATGTTTTATCCAATATTCTAATTTTGCAACTTTGGATGGATAGCTAGTGTCCATTTACACTGAGTGCTGCAAATAACTATTGTTTGCCAATGCATTTTTTATTCACTTCGCCCCCCACTGCACAGATATTTTACTTAAAAACACATACAATATTACTTCTATAATAATAGAGTATATAGTATAAATAGTGTGTTGACATTAATGCAGTAAGTGTTATTGCTATGAGAGTCCTGTTATCAAAGTTGTGAGACATGAAGAGTATGATAGCGTCCCTCTGCCTTGTTTCACTGAATCATCTGTAGGACATATGAAACCCAGAATCTCTGAGCGGTCCCTTATGCTGGATAAGCTGGAATCCTGATCTATTCAGGATCATATCCATACAGGTACTGTGCTTACATGTGTCCCCGTCTCATTCAATTAATTAGCAAGCACTTTCTATGTCAATTCTAGAATGTTACACTTCAAGAATGAGTAAATTCAAGTCTTTTAAAAATTTGTGTTAAAATAATAAAAATACTGTATTTGCGCTGCACTTTGTCTGACTTTTTGTATGTAACCAGTTTCCCACTGTGCCTCAGCAAAAATTCATGCTTTCCTTTTTTTTTTTTTGCATTCAAGCAAGAAAGATGAATAACACAGAAAATAAAATTGAGAACATGTCTTCATTTACAAACCTATGTGACCTCCTTTCTTCTGTGGAACACAAGTAAATCTGTTTTCCATGATCTTTTTTATCAATTTTTTAAAAATGGACAGACCTTCAGGCTTAAAAAAAAAAAAAAACATAGCACTATTTTTCAAGTCTTCTGAAGTCAATGGTAGTCTTGTGTGTGAAACAAAAATGTAAGTCACCATTCACTGAAACCCTTGCTGCATTTATGAGAGAAGTAGAATATCAGATTTGTGAACAAATCACTTTTGAGACTGGTGAATCTGTTGGTTCACAAAACTTATGAAGGTATGTAACAATAAATGAGGGTAAGTAAATGACAATGTTTTTTTCAATCCCTTTAAAACCATTCCTTATCTTCTGGGGCCAGTTGCATAAACAACCATTATGTTAAAGGGGTGGTAAAATGCCCTTTTCACAAGATGTAAATTAAATATATGATGTCCCCAGAGTGTGTGTGTGTGTGTGTGTGTGTGTATGTGTGTGTGTGTGTGTGTGTGTGTGTGTGTGAAGTTTTAGCTCAAAATACCCCACAGATATTTTTATATTACATGTTAAAGTTGTCACTTTTTGAGGGTTAGCAAAAACACACTGTTTTGTGTCTGGCCCTTTAAATGCAAATGAGCTGCTGCTGCCGACACAGAGGCAGCAGCAGCTCACATGACTTTGACACATGACACAGAGGTCGGGGTTTCAAGAGCTTGTGTGTTAGCAGCTGTGATTACCTCACCCAGACACAAAAATTACAGAAACGGTTCTGCCTTTTATGTTTAAACGGAGTCAGACAAAGATGGAGAGACTCAAGAAGAAGTGACCACGTAGAATGCAACAGGACATCTCTGAATTGTTAGTTTATGAATTTATGTTGCTGATGTGGCATTAACTATCTTCAATTAGCATATTCTGTCATGATTATCTATATATCGCTCGTATAGGAACTGTTGTGAGATGCACACAGACTGACTAAGACAGATGCTAAAGTTTGAGCTGACTCACAAATGTGCTCACTACAACAACTCTCCCTCTTCTCAACATGGACTGCGTGTTCCCGGGGGCGGGGTTTATGTACATTTTAGGGTTGGTGATGTCACTAACCCGGGAGGAATGTCGTGTAGTCCCTACCAGCCGTTTGTTGTAGTCCTTGAAAAACGATTTCTTTAAAAGCAAATATCTTCCTTTGCTTTGAATTTTGAGCGTTGTAACTTTGCAGATGTTGTTTATGCTCAAACAGCAACATTACACACTAACTAAAGATAGAAAAGTGAAATCATACTCAACCACCCCTTTAAAGGTATAGTAGACCCTAAAATGAAAATTAAGTCAGAGTGAACTCAAGAACAGAGTGAAGCCCAACAGCCAAGGTCAAGAATGTCATTAATACATTATATTGCGTTTGTTTTTCAACAAACCCTATCGTATACCACCAGAACACTTGGAATATACGTCATGGGATCATTTTGTGATACTTTTGCGTCTTTTTTTATAAGTTTGATCCTGGTCGCTATTAACTGCCATTATATGGACGTCTGGACGAGCGCAAACGGATGACATTTTTTACAAATTCTCCTTTTTGTGGTGCATGAAAGGGCACACTGCGGAGAACACCAGGGTGAGTAAATGATGACTTCATTTTCATTTTAGGGTGGACTATCCCTTTAAGACTGAGTCTTTTGTAGACCAATCTATGTTTTAATGCAACAGAACTCTGGTCTTCAAACAGGAAACAATAGATTCAGATGTTTGATATTCTAAGACTTCTGTATGTTGTTTTAGTGATCAAATAAATGGGGCGGGGGACATAACAGCATTCAAGCTACATTGAAAAACTTTAACACGATCATGTCTTTCTGTTTATATGCATACGTTTGGGAAACCTTCGAATACATCTATAAAAAAATAAGCCAAGGGTCAGGGTAGCTCAACTATCTTAGCACTAGGAATCCTTCACAAAGGGCTATGAAAGGGACAGCAGCTAATACCTTTTCAAAATTTTGTCAGGTTCATCCATAAATAAGCCATGATATCTGAGCTGTCAGGGTCACACATATCCATGTGTCCTTTTCCTTTTAAAAGGGTAGCAAATCACTTGCATGCAGAGTGACTATGATGCTGGCAAAGAAGAACATGAAACAACCAGTACCTTCTTCCAGAATGACTTTGCAACTTCAATGCTATAAAAGATCTCTAAAGCTATTCACCAAGACATGCACTATCATTCAAAAGATTTGTTTTAATGTTTTTGAAACAAGTCCCTTGTTCACCAATAAGGCTGCACATAGTTACCGGTAATCAAAAACGCCGCAAAAAAAATATATTGTGAAATAATATCATTTAAAACAACTTTTTTCTACTTTAATATATTTTAATATCAAATGTAAATTTTCAAATATCAATATTTGATATTTGATAAATATCAATATTGATATTTAATATCAATATTAATATCAAAGCTGAATTTTCAGCATCATTACTCCAGTCTTCAGTGTCACATGATCCTTCAGAAATCATTCTAATATGCTGCTCAAGAAACACTTCTTATCAATATTGAACACAGCTGCTTAATATTTTTGTGGAAACGGTGATACATTTTTCAGAATCCTTTGATTAATAAAAAGTTCAAAAGAACAGCACTTATTTGAAATATATATGAAATATAACATTATAACTTCTTTACTGTCACTTTCGATCAGTTTAAAGGATCTTTGCAGAGTATAAGCATTAGTCATTAAACAAAATAATAACAACAACTTAACTGATCCCAAACATTAACGGTATACAATTCACTATTGTAAAAGCTTGTGGGCCACTTGAAGGTAAAGTATGTAATCCACTAGCATCAAACAGAATTGCAAATCCTTTATAAACAGCATTTCAAAGCACTCCCCCTGTCTGCTATTGGTCGAAAAACAGGAAGTCAGAAAGGCTTTGGTATTTACCTGTATTATTGTCATTATTTGCCCAGGTGGGTATCTTGTCCAACGTCACATAGTTTCCCCGATAATCTTTGCGCCTATCCTCTAGTCCAAGATTGAGTAAGCGCTCTGTGGAACAGAAGAAACAATACAGTCATAGTATACAGACAAGAGCATGTCTTGTGAAGCAAAGCTAATCAGTTTGAATCAGAGGGGTTCATAAAGGAACATCTGCGACTAGCTCTGTGCATCGTGTCAGAGTGGTACTCTTTGGTGTGGTAATTGTGGCAACCATGTAAGTATGTGTGAGAAAGCAGAGACAGGCTAATGAGGGTACACTGCTCAGCATACAGCTGCAGGCCTGACATGCAACCAGACCACGTGTGATCAGTTCTATCTAGCATTCATGGACAACATGATTCAAAAATGTCCAAATATTTATATTTTTCATTAACTAGTTTAGCAATAGACTAAAGCTTACACAGTTGGTTCCAACGATTTCAGTTTCACTTTTGTTTCTCCAGTTAATGCAACCTTTCCTTGTCCAAAATAACATTTTTGTAAAGGGTTTTTCATAGAATGGACAGTTAAAAAAAAAAAAAAAAAAAAACTTTTGCAGCAGCAAATTTACTTCCCATAATTATGCATTTCATATAAATTAAAATTTAAAAAAAATTGTATTAATGGCTTTAGTATTTATTATGTGGTGAGAATAAGTTAACATGTAGCCTACATAAAATGTAACGAGCTCTAAAACCCTCCCAAAATAAAAATGTCTCTCTTTCAAGACAAAATTAAACTTTAGCTTGATATTCCTGTTATAAACCAGCTCCAAAGTGCCCCTGCCGACACTACTGATTTTTCATGCTCACTGCCCCCTACATCTGGCTTTTCAACCATCTTTATTAATTTATTTTTTCTGTTTTTATCCTTCTACACTCCCTATTGCAACACGAATGAAGATCACTTTTACAGGGGCTCCTTTATGAGCACAATGTGCATTCATGATGTACTATTTTAAAATAGTATAAAATAACAACAGCGCTGATTCATTAATCAAATCACCAAAAAATATATATTATAAAGGAAACACTAGGCCATAAGTCAACAGCTCTCATCATATATATTGTATCATATTATTATGCATTTGATTTAGGATAACAGATCATTAATGTGAGTAAAGTAACATCACTGTCAACCTAATGTGTTACACTCCTTCATAGGACACGTCAAAAACACTGTTGTTGTGAACATTAGGTCACACTGTGGGTGATTTGTATGTCGATATAGAGTGCATATGCAGTGCACTTAAAATAAATTCATCTAATGATGTCATTATCTAATGATAACGATAAAGTGTCTCCAATGTAACACAAAATCATTAAGGTTCTCACATCAAATCAAGCTAAAATATGATTGTATCAAAACGGCATAAAACAGTAGAGAACCTCCAAGTATAATTCAGCTCCAATACTGGTTAAGCATATCTGAACCAACTAATGTTTGGAAAGTATACTAAAAAAAAATGAAGGCAATAGAAATAAACTACTAATGAAGGTGAATATCCAGGACCAGGACTGAGCCACTGCTGAGTGCATGATATTCATCTCACTGAACTTTCAATCCATTAAAATCCCTTCTAATATGTAATTTAGCTTGTGCAGTGCATTTATACAAACTAATTAAAGTAAACAGGGATTTACCAGTTACAGGTTCACACCACAGAGTCAGTCATATGGTACAAAGGTTCATGGAAATATTGTATCATAGCTACTGTGTTTCACTGGCTGCACCAAGCAAACGCACGTGTCAGCTCGATTTAAAATGACTAAACACTAATTCAGAAATTGTATTTGCATTGAAACATAATTTAACGCTGGACATATCAGGGCCTTGATCACAGCATCATGTACTGATGCTCCACCTGCACCTGAAGGTGTTCGTCTGTCCCCATGCTGTTGATTCAAGAGGCAGAGCGTCTAACGTTATAAGAAGACACTTCTCCCGCCACGTACGTGACGTGACCGCATGTTCAACCCGGTGGATGTCAAACCCCAGACTGACACTACCGTTATGATTCCTGTCTTTAAACGGAAGAGACACGACCAGAGTCCAAAAGAGCCTTACCTTTCTCCGCTCTCCACTCCTTTTTCTTTTTGCTCATGGTGCCGTGGTGTGAGGGCTTCTGGTAAATGGTTTTTGAGTTAAACAACCCCAGGCTCACAGTGATGTGCGCGCTGCAACTCAAGAGAAAGTGAAAGAGCTCCGGTAGCGTGACTCCTCACCTGAGAAACTGTCAAATTGTAGTTGGTGGGGAGACTGTGTGCGGTAACGCAACCTATCTTAACGCTACCCGTGGAGGCTGCGTGCAAAACGGCGCTCGGTGATTGGTTGATTCGTACGCGGAAGTGGTGTTATGATTGGATTGTTTCATGCGGCAGTCAGATAAAATGCGCATACGCTTGACGTGTGCTAGGTTGAGCGTCAAAGCGTTGTAGGGCTGGTAGGGTAGCAACCGTGGGGAGCGAGTAAAAGAGCTTTAAAAGACATGAGCGCCATGCGTGGTAGTAATGCAGGGATGTAGCACATATTTAATACAGTTGTATAGGGATATGCAACTTTATTGACTGACTTTTTCCCCAGATTTGACATAAAATATTATATCTATCTATCTATCTATCATCCATCCATCCAAAGTGACACAAATTGCCATGGAAAACGTGCTAGCGGGATACTGTTGCTATGGTTACCTCTGGCGAACGCAATTTCTGTTTAGCGACTGGTACACTCTCTAACTAACTTGCAATCTAACTTTTATAATTATAACTTTTGAACTCCATGCTAACATACTTTTTAACATTTGTACAGAAGTTCAGTTGTTCTTGCTTTCACTGAAGAAAAGCAAGTTTCACTGCACAAGATGAAACATTATTTTGGATCTAATTTAGCTTCCCTTATTTAGTAATGGAAATGGTGGATCAAATGATATTGGTAGCAACCGGTTTGTGGTATTTGTACAAATGCCTTTAACCCACACACGCATATAATGAGACACATTGGTCTGTTCTCATAAGGAGGATAACTTTAGATATAATTATCCTTGTGGAAACATTCAGAATTGGTTGCTTTGAGGAATTAATTAACGATGTGCACACTTGGAAATTAGTTCCTAAAATGCGTGCTCTTGTTGGAAGAAAATGTGTTAAATATATATATTATTTTGTAATTTTTAGCATTATCACCCTATTTCAAAAAATACACAGAAAAAAATCTGTATATATTTAACTGATATAGGGGTTTATTCGACAAGACATTAGGCACTAATGAAACAGTAAAAGTCTATAAAGACCCGAATGTAGCAGTCAAGTCTCCTGACTAGTGTACAAAATGTTTCTAGATGCACAAATACATCCATTGCTGTCAAATAACCATCTATCCTGCAATAACATCATATAATTTTTAAAGAATGGCCAAGAACGTAATGGTGCTGACCTTTTTTAACAGTCTCTTTTTCTACAGTGCTGGTCCTGACCATAGACTGTAAAAAAAAATAGGTCCTGGCCATAGACAGTATATAAAGGTCCTGACAGTGGAAAAAGTCAACCTGCAGAGGGCGTCAATTAACCGCTTCTTTGAACCCGAAGAGAAAACAAACAAAAAGGTACAGGAACAAACAGAAAGTACATAAATATAATTTTGCTCTGCCATGGATATTTTAACCGAACATATTTAAAATATAAAAACGTGAAATAAAAATTGTAATAAAAAGGAATGAGACTCTTATTATATATCTCGTGATTTCCGGTTCCTGTGTTTCCCATGATGCCGTGCCCGGTGGGTAAATTCAAAGTTTCAAACTTTAAAAATGGAAGAGAGATCGAGGAGGAGAGAGGTTGAGTGTGCAAATATGACTGTCACTAAACACAGCAGCACCAACGAAACTTCTAACAATAGCTACAATGACAAACTTATTCACACCAATCAATGCACATCTCGTGAAGAACAAACAAAGGTTTCATCTGACGGAGAAACGGAAAGGAACATTTTGTGCCATGTCGATGATCCTGAATCCTCCCCTCATTCTCAGGTGGAAAATTTGTGCCTGCTGGACAACATTGGTGAGATTGAGAGGGACGGGGTTTGTGTGGAGCCCTTTAAACCATCAGAGGATAAAGAAAACATAAATATCTCCACGCATACAAAAACTGAACATAGAGGTGACGATCATGATGTAGGTAAGTAAGTGGGTGATAATAAACGGTTACATTTCCTGTCTATGCTTCACATAACTAACTGTGATAGAAAATCAAACACCAGTCAGTAAAATATCAGTAAATATTAGACCGTTATAAATAATAAGATGATTACAAATTATGTTAAAAAAATCTCACACACACACATATATATATATATATATATATATATATATATATATATATATATATATATATATGTATGTGTGTATGTCTTTATAGATGTTTATATATGTTTGCTTATGTATTATATTACTTTTCAAATATCATGAATTAGGGTTACATCATATGACCTAAACAAAATGTATATAATTGTGATCATTAAAGTGTTATATTATGTTTTTTTTAATATAATAATTATTAGATCTAGATAAAAATAAAATGACTGTCACATCATTGACCCTTATGTCTGTCTGTCTATTCTAGTCTTTGCCTCAGACTAAACAGTATAAAAAACAATAGATGACAATAAAAAACTAATTTTATTCTGCTCATTTTCTTTTCAGTTAATAAGTTAATGATGTCATGTAAATGTCTTATTTCAAGGTTGCCAGCAGACCAATGCTTTGGCCAGTTCTTCTGGCAGTCAGGGGGAATCTAGTGAAATATCTGCACACCATGTTGATGATGAGGAAATATTCAGGAGAGCGAGAGAGGAAGGACGAGTTAATGTCGTCTTCCCCGGGCACATCACCCAGGACGGTTGCTGTATATTAGTGTGCGAGCTTCTGAAGTGTGTCCTTTACCAGCGGCAGCAGATGCCAATGACATATGACCAAATGGTGTTCCTGCAGAAACAGCAGCATAATACCACTCAGGTATTACAGAAGGCCTCATATGTGTTTGATTCATAATTGAATTGTAGTTTGTATATGGTATAATAACTGTGCTTTCTTTTTCATAGACGGAGGACACAGTGAACCGACGGTCTGCAAAGACATCAGGGGGCTTGGACTGGCGTCGGTGCCAGCGGACATTGCAGGAATTGGATGAGGTGCTGGCTCACCTTGAGGCTTTATTCTCTCTTAGCCATGTTCCCTGTGTGCTTTTCCTTCTGGGTGGGTCTACCATCCTTCCCACCGAGCTGTATGAGGTCAACATGGAAGCATTGGCTGTTGAGGCCGGCGAAAACCGCTTAAGGACCTCAAGCTGTCTAAGACAGCTTTTCCGGACGCTATTTGTGGCCGACCTGTTGTCGGATGCCAAGTCTGTGCGTCTCATGACCACCACAGTCATGGCTCTGGGGCACCGTGATTGTGGCGTGACTGGGTTTAAACCCAAAGTGGAATTTAAATTTCCCACAAAAGTGAAAAGGCAAGTCATCTCTATAGCCAGTGATTTGTCACTTGCCGGGAAACTACAAAAAAGTAAGAGAGACCTGGAGGACTATATATGGTTTCAGGCCCCTGTCACTGTGAAAGGATTCTGTAAATGATGAGAGAATAAAGAGTAACAGATTTCAGGGAATGTTGGAATACAATGAATTCACTCCATTCTCAGGGATCACTGTATGACTGGCCAAAAAGTATATGGGCTTTTGTTTTTTAAATATGCTTTATTCAGGAATTCTATGTGAACTTTAATGTTTTATAACTGCAGATTATTTATGCCATGTTTACATTATCATCAGCAAATCCATCTATGTTTTACATTATTTTACAGTATACAGTGGTGGTTTTCTGTTGTTTTATAATCTGAGCTGCTACTCACTTTAAGGCCATTTGTATCATTTTTTTAAGGCTAAATAGTAGCTTTTGTAAACGGATGAATGTACATCATTTTAATGAAAATAATGATTAACCAAATTAACCACTTCATTTTCCATTTGGTGCTATATCTTTGTACTGTCTTGCTTTCATTTCCATTCACTTAAAAAAAGAACATCCAATCTTAAGGTCAGAGTTTATTAAACTGATTGAAATGACACCGTAATGATTGTAGTGTATATTGTAATGTTTCTCTTTAGCAAGCAGAGGTGAGTTTTTGAAACTCTGCAGACTTTAATAGCACAAAGTAAAAAAAGGAGTACATCTACAGAGTTTTATGCACAAGACATCATGCAAAAAATTATATTGTACAGAACATCATTAAATACCTTCATTTGGTTCACTGAAAAACCTTGGATTTCTAACACTAAACAGAAACGATCAGTGCTGCATTTCCCAAAAGCATAGTAAGCCTAAGTTGATCATAGAGACCATTGGTGGCAATTGTTCTACTATCAACTTCAACATACAATGTTTTTTGGAAACGCAGCGCTTTTTTTTTTTTTCATTAAGATACTGGAATAAAGCTGCTATTTGTGGACTTTTCTCTCCACTTTCTCCACAAACTGAATGATGTCATTAGCCAGAAGCTGGGGTTCTTCGAAGGCAGCGAAGTGTCCCCCTCGGCTCATGTATGTGAAAGATCGCACATCTGCAAACCGTGAGCTGGCCCAGGCTCTAGGACAGTGGAGTAACTCATCAGGAAAGGCAGCCAGGCCAGTGGGCACAAACACACTTGTCCTTCAGGGAAAGGGAGGAAAACTATTTAGCCATACAAATATTTTTTGGGATAGGCTGCAAAGAAATATATTTGTTATATGTAATATATGTTGAAAGATCAATGTTAAAGCAAACATTTTTACCCTTCCTTTTATGATGAGTATTCATTTCGGGTCACTACAAATTTTTCTGAACTTACACTCTGTCCACCCTCGTCTTTAAGTCTTTCTTCAGGTTCTCTTTGTAGAAACGCATTGAGGGAATGATGGAACATGTTGTCCAGTAGATCATGACATTTGTAAGGAGATCGTCTAGACTGAACTTCCTACAATAAAAAAACAAAAATAATTTAATTAAAATCAAACTAAACCCTTTTTTTTTTTTTTTTTTTTATTAATCAGAGATGAAATGGATGAATTGATTAAATGAATGGATATATTAAATTGATCAAAAATATATTATTGATATTAAATTATTAGACATGTTACAAAAACAGTTTACTTTTGAACTTTCTATTAATCAAAGAATCCTAAAAAAATAAATGATTGAGCACCAAATCAGCAAATTAGAATGATATCTTAAGGATCACGTGACACTGAAGACAGGAGTAGGCCTAATGATGCTGAAAATTCAGCTTTGCCATCACAGGAATAAATTACATTAAAAAATACATTTAAATAGAAAACTTTTAATTTATAATATTATTGTTTTTCTACTGTACTTTTGATCAAATAAATGCAGCCTTTGTAAGCATAAAAGACTTCTTTCAAAAACATAAAAAAAATTACCTTTGAATGGTAGTGTTTATTTATATCTGCAAAAATAATTGCACCTGTATGTGGAATATGTCTTTACCTCTCCAAACCTCCATCCTCCAAGTCTCTGTTTCCCAAATCTGTCCAGGAGGAGAATTTCTCCAAGATATATGCAGCCAATCCGACTGGAGAGTCATTCAGTCCACATCCTGCAGGAATGACAAAACGCCCAAAATATATTTTTAGATAAATGAAGTGCTCAATTAAGTGTTCATTTGACATGACCCAAAAGCATAGTATAATATGTGCCAAGCATTACCTACCTGCTGTGTCCGGTTTAGAGGCTTGAATGTGTAAATAGCCAGTTTCTCTCAGTATATCATATATATTCTTCTCCATGTAAGGATAGAGTCGTCTGACATCTTCCTTTGTAAATCCCACCAGGAACGGCAGGTAGCGACCAATGACTAAGGAGAGGAGCTGTCCAAGGCTGTCTGTCCTGGCAATGATCATGTTCAAGTGTAGACCACGAACACACCTTATTTTAAAGAGAGCGGCAACGTTTTAATTGATAAAACACTATTATAAAATGTATTGCTCTGTATTGATTAATAATGGAAAAAAGTAACAAATAATACATTGACAGAGAATTCATGTCATAAAAAGGGCAGTGATTTGTATCGTAAAGGGTGTGAAACTCCTACTCTGGCTTCATCTGGGCCATGTTGCTGGTAATGAAAGCTCCCCAGTCTCCTCCCTGCACATAAAACTCAGTGAACCCCAGTCTTTCCATCAGCTTATGGAAGATGCGGGCAGCTTCCATTGTGTTAAAACCTTCACATGAAATAATAGAAAGAATAACAGGTCTATAACTCCATTTTTCATCTATTTACAGATGTTAAGATTGTATATTATCTGTATGCCATCATGTCATTTGTTTGTCTGTAACAAGTTATTCAGGTCAGAGTGCAACAGTCGGGTTCTGGAAATAAAGACTCCATACATTTTCTCCATAGGGAAATTGATTTTGAACAATAATTTAGAAACTTTTAAAGACAGACCTACTGTGAGCTACGAGGTTGTTAATTCATGGTATTTGCTTCTGATGAAGCCGTACACAAGCATTATTTCAGCTTATTTTAAAAATTATTGTGTTTAACAGCAGAATTCCTGGTGAAAAACTACATTACTCATGATGCTGTACAGAAAATGAAAGCAATCATAAAAGTCTAAAAAAGCAACACATGCAAAAAAAGTTCTAAAAATACTTAAATGCTTGTAGATATATGCTTTTTTTTTTACACTTTATTGTTTTTGATTATACAAGACAGGTAACGGAGAAACACTTTTCGATTTCATATATGCATATTTGCAATAAACAATATATTGTTTTTTATAAACATTATAATAAACATTTGTAAATTAATAGTTTTATATTTCTCCATTGTTTTTAATCCGATTATGTTGTACGCAATACTTCATGGAATGCATTTATTTCCTACTAAAGCTTGTAAAGCTGTACTACACAGTCTTGTGCCTTAGTCTTTTTGTCCGTTTTTCAAAAATTAAAATCAAAGTTTGTAGTGTTGTGAAATACCTTGTAGCTGATTGGCTTGGTTCATGGCTTATAACTTTTTAACGAAGACGGGGGGGGTGGGTTCTTGCTACCCGTAGCTATATCTTGTTGCATGTTGGTAGACTTACCTTTTTTATGTGGCGCTTCAGAGTAGCCGTAGCCTGGAATGGAGGGACAGATGACCTCAAAGACCACATTTGAATCCGTCTCAATGAGCAAGGGCAGAATCCCGTAAAACTCATAAAAGGTACCAGGCCAGCCGTGAACCATCATGAGAGGGAGAACCGTCTGTCCAGACTTCTGAACAGGCTTCACGTGAACGAAATGCACATCTATACCTGAAAAGCAGTACAGAATTTAACTAAAATGTTCCAAAAAAACAGCTTGAAATACACCTAAACACATTTTGTGAATGCATGATGTGGGACTTAAAAGATAACATGAAAATTGCATACTCTGTACAACAGGTTATCATCTGGCCAGGTAAATTATATCCTTTATAAGTGTTATGTTCTTACCCTCAATTTTGGTTTTGAAGTGAGGATACTGGTTAATCACCTTCACCTGCTTCTCCCAGTCAAACTCCCGTCTCCAATAAGAGACCACCCGCTTAAGGTAAGACGAGTTAAATCCATAATGAAAGCAGGAATCCTCCAGTGGATCCGTGAAGCGTGTTTGATCAATGCGTCTGTGCAGATCCTGAAGAAAACAGTGCAGTTAATGATGATGACATAAATATATTGTGGTTGAGTACATGTATGAAAGCAGAGAAGAATGATCTTGTGGGGATTTATGTGAAAAAACGATTATTTGATTCTGGAACTGTTGATCCACATCCAATTCTTCACCCAAAATGTGCTGCCTTGCATTACATAACATTATTAGTGTTCAGGTGGTTGTGTTGTGTGCCCACCTCTATCTCTTCCACCGAGGTCTTCACTACAAATCTGTGAACGGTTTTGTCCTCAGATAAAGGCTTCTCCCCAGCACCCCACCAGCCATCTCCCATTGGTATCGTTTTGGGGCTTTGCTTCCATGCCACGTAGCACAAAAGAGCTCCAACTCCAGCAGAAGAGAGTGCTAAGAGCTGTAGTTTAGACCGATCAAGGTTGCCAATGGTCTCTCTAAAAGTGAAGGAAGTTAGTTAACAAATCATTTTGAAAAAATAAAAGATTTCGGCCTGAAATACACTACATGATTTACCAATCTGAACAGATTTCAAAACACTAGGGCCTTGTTTTTACATAAACGGCTTAGATTAATCCAGGATTGGGCCTTAGTTAAATTTCGACATTCAAGTAGCTTTTATAATGCCTTAGAAAAGACATTACTGGTGTGCATTTTGAGACAAAACAATAGCACTGACATATTTTAAGATATGAAACAAACATTCAGAAACATTCACCTCCTTGCTAGAAAACATGAAAAATCAATACAACATATGTTCTAAAATCGGCTCAACATATAAATAAGTCTGTGTTCATCATATACTTCACTATTTAAATCTGTCAACTCAGACTGCAAAAATCAAGTAGTGTATCCAGCCTTTATTTGATCACTGTAGTTTACTTTATGAGTAAGCAAATAAGCATAGCAGGAGGGTTAGGTTTGTGTTTGTTTAGTTTTTTACTTCAAATAGACTGACACTGGGGGAAAAAATAATTGTGATTTGGCCACATCCAGCTCTTCCCACCATGCACTGGGGCAGTAATGCTTAGTGGCATTGTTTGACCATTGCTGTCATTTATTAAAGGGTTAGTTCACCCAAAAATGAAAATAATGTAATTAATGACTCACCCTCATGTCGTTCTAAGCCCGTAAGACCTCCGTTCATCTTCGGAACACAGTTTAAGATATTTTAGATTTAGTCCGAGAGATTTAGTTTAACGCAGATTGACAACAGACCCGGGAGAGAATACAATGCTGAATAAAGTCTTATTTTGTGTTATTTTTGGACCAAAAAGTATTTGCGATGCTTCAAAAACTTCTAACTAACCCACTGATGTCACATGGACTCCTTTGATGATGTTTATATTACCTTTATGGACATGGACAGTATACTGTATATACAGCTTCAATGGAGGGACAGAAAGCTCTCGGACTAAATCTAAAATATCTTAAACTGTGTTCCGAAGATGAACGGAGGTCTTACGGGCTTAGAACGACATGAGGGTGAGTCATTAATGACATTATTTTCATTTTTGGGTGAACTAACCCTTTAATGACATTATTTTCATTTTTGGGTGAACTAACCCTTTAAGGTGTTGTCAGGATGAGGGCGGCAATGGCTCAGTGGTTTGAGTAGGTTGTCTACAAACCTACAAAAAAAAGGTTTGTTTGACCATTGTTTGACCATTGGTAGTGGATTGGTAGTTCAATCCCCGGTTTCACCTGACCAAGTGTCGAAGTGTCCATGAGCAAGACACCTAACCCAGCTGCTCCCGACGAGCTGGGTGGCGCTTTGCATGGCTGACACCGCCGTCGGTGTATGAATAGGTGTAGTGAGGCAACATGTGGTGCTTTGGTGACCATTGGGTCTGTGAAAGCGCTATATAAATGCAGTACATTTACCATGAGTTTGTTCCTCTATTAAACTCGCATTTTAAGGTATTTCACAAGTATTTATAGTCTTGAGTACTCGCTCTTCGTGACAGGAGGCATTTTTAATTATATGCAAATTAATTAATTAATTTGCATTGCATTGAAACAATTACTTTTTTAAGTCATGGAAATTTCAAATCACGAATATGACTTAAAACAAGTGAATGAAACGCAACTCAAAATAGCCATGCAAAGATTTGTTTTTACATACAACAATGAAAACTCAGCTGAATAACACAAAAGTTTGTGGTGGAGTTGCAGGAATCTGGTGAAGTGTATGAAATGACCTCGAAATTACTAGGCAAGTTGCACATCGACGGAAATGGTTTAACCGCATCGAAAATATGAGACTGCGTTAGCATTTCTGAACTCTAAATATTCCGTGCTCCACCGTTTTACTCACTTGATGCATTCAACAGTCTGCATAATGGAGTCCTCAAAACCCATCGTAGCTAGACAGCCGTGTCTTTTCCAAGCTGTATACTTGACAAATAATTAACGTTCAAAGTGCACAAACGTTCAAGGAGCGAAGGAGGCGGAGATTTACTTTTATACCCAAAATACCCCAAAGTTCAAGTACAGTATCTGCGAAAACAAAAAGGGGGCGTTTCCAAATGTTGGGGTGGTTTCAAACATGTTTCAGGTTTCAAACTGGGAGAGGTCCAAAGGTACGGAAGCCTAAAAGGCCATTCATTATTTTTTTCTTTCTTGTTTTGAGAAACGAACCTATGTCAATATTATAAGAATTAAAGATAAATAAAATGATGCATGCTTTTAGGACTTCCATAAAACAGGGAAACGTTTGTTTTTTTTACTCAGTATTTATTTTCATAGACTACAGTAGTTACAGGATCTTTCTTTTGACTGTTTTTTGTGTAATTTTGTCACAATATAGCTGGTAGCTTTTATTTTACATAGGCTACACATTTTATTCGTCATTTATAATAGTAAGCCTAATAATTATAATAAACATTTATTTGTATTGAACTTTTCATACATGGAATGCAACAAAAACAACTAGTTATAAACGGTCAGAATGTAAAATAAAGAAATTGGCAAAACAGTTTCAATAGGCTATAAAAAAAAATACTCAAAAACAACTACAAGAGAATCAGAAGGTAAAATAAAAACATAAAACAAACTTACACACTTCACACAACGTTATATTGATAAAGGGTGTCACGATTTCGATGTTAAATCGAATTTAAATCGAAATCGATTTTAAATCGAAATCGATCGAAATTAAGTCACAATCTCGATCATCGAATTAAAAAATGGAATCGTCGATGCTGCCACGCCCCCATGTCACGTTCGGTCGGCTTGTCAAGCAGAAAAAAACGCGTGTTGAAATCCTATGGTTGAAATGCTGCGAGTCACGCACACACCGGACGAGAAGCGCCGCGTCTTTGACAACTCGAGGTATCGCACACACTGGTCGAGAAGCGCCGCGGCGCGTCTATGACAACTCGAGGTATCGTACACCGGACGCGCACTTTCATGTGGCCTGCAATATTATGTTTAAGGATATTATGGAATTAAGATCATGTCTATGTTATGAGGCTACTGTACAACGTTGCTTAGTCTGCACTTTATCTCAGAGAGCGTCCGTTAACTGAATGTATCCTGAAAATCCGATAACATCAGCCATTTTCATTCAACCAGCTGATTTCTGTAAATGAATGTAAAACACAGTGGTGGGCCGTCAGGGCCAGCAAGGCCTTCTCTGCTGGCCTAAACACTATGAGGATCACTGACTTGCACTTTAATATATTTTTTTATGAATGAGTATTAAATTATTCCCAATAGTCCGTTCTCATAATTTCATAGCTTTTCTCTTGGTTGCGCTGCTTCCAGTAGTGTATATTTATTTTAGTGCTTTTATCCAATCATATTTCAGTCATCATGTGTTGCCAGGGTCAAATATATCTGCCTCGAGGCCTTCAGAATCGATAGTGCGGGCGCCTGTAGCTTAAATGAATGGCAATGAAACTGTTGCTTTAACCAATCAGATAATCGGTCAGATTTAATCAGCCAATCAGATATCAAGTTGATTGTACCGGGGCCATCTAGCCATAGATATTATATAGAGACTAGATGCCCTATTGGCCGCTGGGCACCGAGAAATACGGCCGCCATCTTAAACCGGTCGTACTCCTAGTTTCGTTGCTTAGCAGCAGTTAGATTCCAGAGCACTGTGGAGCATTGTCCTGTTCTAATCGGCGGACCAGCGCAAATAGGGCCCGGGATTACTTTTCACAAGTAAATTTTAACATTACCGTACGTTTGGTTGTATTTTGTGAATAGAATATTACCAGATAATTGAGGAGAAGCAAGGATCTTTGATATTACTGTACTGAAATCGTAGCCATCTAACGTTAGCTAGGCTATGTTTACTGCATCACTCGGCATGGAGAGGTGGGGTAAAGTAATAATTACAAGAGCTTCTCGGTTATCAGATACAAGCATTCAACGGCCCTGTAGTATACATATATAAATATAGGTTATTTGTGTTTGCGCATGTGATATCAGGAAGCAATGTAACGTTAATAACGTTAACGTTAAGTTAGCTGTGTAATACACACATGACGGCGTCGGCGATGCGCAAATCGAGTGTGTGTGTGTGTGTGTGTGTGTGTGTGAGAGAGAGAGAGAGAGAGAGAGAGAGAGAGAGAGAGAGAGAGAGAGAGAGAGAGAGAGAGAGAGAGAGAGAGAGTGTGTGTGTGTGTGTGTCACAAATCATTATTGTTTCTTCAACTTATTAAAATATCTTAACGTTACTTTACTGCAACTCTGTTTCTGCTTCTTTATCATATTTATAGTGTGTGATTCATAAAATACCATATATCCTACATCACATATTATGATTTTGGACGTCTGGTCACTTTATATCTTATATCAGAATATTATATTACTGTTAAGCCTACTATGAATATTAAAATATGTCGAACCATGTGTCCTGTATCATAGCTACATGAATGACATTTGCAGAAAAACCCCCCGCATGAAAATCAGTTCGGTATTCAGTGAGGTATGATTAATTAAATGCGCTGACAGCTCATTGCACCGGCCATACAGATTACACTGAGTGGAGCGGGTGACCGGTTTAAGATGGCGGCCCCACGGCTCGACCGCGCTAGTAGGCAGTAGCGGTCGATAGGGCGTCTATCTATATGATGTCTATGCATCTAGCAGGCATACAATAACGTAGGCATTTTCACGCCCTTTGATTGGATGGTCAGAGCGTGTACTATTATTACTGGTAGTCAGAGCTAGCTAACCGCATCTGTAGCGAACTGTGTAAACTAAAATACCTGTAGATTTAATAGTTTTTCAACCCACAAATTAATGTTTATTTCCTTCCTCGACCACCAGCAGGTTCAAACCTACCGGAAAAAATCCCTTATCCAGCTTACGCAGAGTCACGGACCTCTATCGATCTGTCCGGGTAAAAACAGAACTGACTGCAATGTAAAGTTATGCCAGGACTGATTTTGAAGGCAAAAGTCCCGCTGATCTCAATGATATCGTTCAAAAATCTGTGTGAGAGCTTGTGTCGGCTGTAACCTTACACATCGTCTTGTTTTGCGGTGTTTTCCCTGTTTAACGTTACTGCTTCTGTCGAGTGGACACTCTCAACACTAAAGCCAATTAAAACTTATGACAGAAATACGACGGGACAGACTCGACTTTCAGCACCTCGATGGCAATAGAAAAGGTTGCTGGGACTGAAAAGCACAGACAACCTGTACAACCAAGTAATTCAAGTCTTTTTGAGGAAATAAATTAGCATGGATTTTGTGTAAAAAAATCAGTTTTGGAGAGTATAATGCATTTTTTGCCCCTGTTTTTGTCCGTGCTGAATATGATTTTCTTCCTACTTTTTCTTGTAAATTTATGATCGAAACAACTTATTTTTTTCAAACATTAATACTATATCCATTGAAGGATAACACAGGGATGAGGATCCGTTTCTGAATTTATAATCGGAACGCAAGAACCACTGTACACAAAAGCCGAACTCACTCGCTCGTTTCTCTCTACCCGGCCTTTCGCGAACTCACCGCATTAACCCTATAA
This sequence comes from Phoxinus phoxinus, assembly GCF_949152265.1. NCBI lineage: Eukaryota > Metazoa > Chordata > Actinopteri > Cypriniformes > Leuciscidae > Phoxinus > Phoxinus phoxinus. The sequence goes on along the minus strand of NC_136889.1, from coordinate 19,226,495 downwards.
CTGCCGGTGCCAAATAAAAACAGGAATTTCATGTGCGTGCGCTGCTACACTATTAAAAGTTATTAATTCAGGGTGGACATCACTGAAGGCCTAGGTGTGAAATGCACGGCCCGCCACTGGTAAAACATGTATATTGCAGCAAAGTCATAACGACGATTTGAGACAAATAAATTTATATAAAATGTATTCATTTATAATAAATTTAATATAAAACTATGTGAATGGCGCTCTCTGGCGCGGCAGGATTAATTTTGAACAAGGTCTTGAGCCGTTGCTGACGCCGCGGACAGACGGCGAATGGCGCCGCCTGTGTGTGTGTGTGTGTGTGTGTGTGTTGTTTGTGTGTGTACACTCAGAGAATAAAGTGTTAGAATTTTAAAGACGTGGCTCTGCGCGACGCATAGATTTATCTGTTAAACTGTTTGTTTGTTTGTTTTGTTGTGAACTTGAATGTCATCTTCTGTGAAGAAGACTGCAGTTACAAAAGAGAAACTAGATTGCAGGTTATTTACTTAAGTTTCCAATTGACTGAAGATATAAGTATTGTTACATTATGTTCTTAATAAATGTTTTAAATTTGACAATGTAGTGTGGTACATTGCGAACAAAGGTCAGATATTAATATGCATAAAAGTTTGGTCTAAAAATGGCATAGCAACCTGTGCTTTAAAAAAAAAAAAGTAAAAACCGAGAATCGAATCGAACTGTGACCTTAGAATCGAAAATGTAATCGAATCGAGGATTTGGAGAATCGTGACACCCCTAATATTGATAAAAACAACTTTAAAAAGAAATGTCTCAACCCGCCTTTTTTAAATATTTGTCCAAATATTTGTCATTTGTCTGGACTTATTAACTGAAATCATTAGTAGGCTACATAAGTTATTTGAGGTTGGACTGGACTACAATAGGCTATCATCCGCCAAAAAGTTAGTTCACTTTAAAATGAAAATTCTGTCGGCCTACTCACCCTCAAGTTGTTTTAAACCTGTATGAATTTCTTTCTTCTGCTGAACACAAAGGAAGATATTTTGAAGAATGTCAGTAACCAAACAGTTAACTGGTCCCATTGACTGCCATAGTATTTATATTAAAAAATCCTACTATGGAAGTCAAGGGGACCATTTAACTGTTTGATTACTGACATTCTTCGAAATATCTTCCTTTGTGTTCATGCAGAAGAAAAAAATTCATACAGGTTTGAAACAACTTGAGGGTGAGTATATGATGACAGAATTTTCATATTAAAGTGAACTATCCCGGCTATAGGCAATATGTACGGTGGCCGAGAGAGCTCAACTCGCTGCAACTGAAGAAAACACATGCAAATAGAAAAAAATACATGCAAATAGAAAAAACACCTGCAAATTGAGAAAACATCTTCATCAGTTTCACAACACACGTGTAGGCCTACTCCAAATACTCAACACAACCAAATACAGAAACGCGCTGCAAATAACACAGACCATAACGGAAATGTTTCCAGGGGAACCAAATAAGTGACGAACCTGTCCTGATGACAAAACTATATCAACTGACAAACAGATTCATCAAATCGAATAGTGAATGTTAATAATAGTTAACACTATTGTGAATTGAAGTAGATTGCTTGGAGCTTTTACAACGGGTATCAAATTCACAAAAATTAAACAAAATTAGTTTACAACAACTTCTTGTAAACTAAAGTTTTAAACAACAATCCACTTACAAAAATGCAGGCGATCTCAGTGTTTTTTCCAGCAATAGGCTATCCCACTCGATTTTAGCAAATCAGGTAAAGAGGTAGAAAAACGCCTATTCCAGTTTGAAAACGCCCCAAAATCGGGAAACGCAGGTCAGCAGTTTGGTGCAAACTCCGCCCCTCGGCCGATTTACGGTAATTTGCCAACTCAATCAATTAAGTTACCTGTCAAGAAAAGTTCAGGCTTCAGAAAAATCATGCCGGGTCCATTTGCGACAAAAAACAATGCTTATCTGTCAGGATATGCCAACGGTTCAGGTTATGGCCGGTTATTTTTAAGATTAGTATTGGTTTCAGTGTTGTGTAGCATGCAGCGCTGTGATTGACATGACCAATGAAATCTTTAGAATTGGCTGCGGGGCGTGGTTTAAAGTAAGTGCCGCCAGCGCGATGAATGATGGCGATTGGCCTAGTCCCGCTCCACCTCTGTGAACCTAAAGCTTATATAGGCATATTTATTTATTTATTCTAAAACAATTTTTGGGTCACTTATTGTTCGAGTTATGCTTTAAAATGTTCATAATGTTCTGTATAGTTTGCAATCTACACGTGGAAATCAGTAGGCTACATATGTGAATCAATAAATGTTGCTTTACTGTCATTTTTCAATCGTATTGGGTGTTAATGAGGTGATAATGTAGGTTGCAGCTAAACTCTCCTGGAAAGTGCCTCCAGGATCAGGGTTTGAAGACATTGTGCGCTCCAGGGCAAAGTTTTTGGAAACACTGGTCTAAAATCTACTTAGTCTTCTAAACTATGCTAAAATCCTGCAGCCAGTTGCAAAAAAACCCTTAATGATTACCTGAACAATTATAGCTACAGTAAGCGGTTTAAGGGGTTTGTTCCTTATTCCATAGTGTTTCAAAAAATGATGTCCAGACTACTTATTCGGTAATGATAGAAAATCTGCGGAAGGAAACCGCAGGCACATTCACGGCCTACTTCCTGCAAATAACATGTGATTATTATAGTTGTAGGAATCAACTCATTAGCCTATTCCACACAATGCTGATTAACTTCACTAACCTGACTAAAGAAGCATTGACAAAATATTTAACAAATGTGACTTAAAACCATATCAAATTAAAAAAATTACAGTATAAGTTAGACCAGCAGTAGTTTTCTTCTTCTTTTAGAACAAACACAAAAACTGTGGTTAAAAAAATCCCAGGCCACAGACTTACTGCAATAATCATAGACTCACTGTGTCTTTCCATAAGGTTTAACCCATGTTTACTCTATGAATAATTTTGAGATTCCTTGAGTTACAGTGAATGAAACAACTGTCAAACTCAGACTTCTCTGAGATGGCAATGTGGGCATCACTTTGATAAATTAAGGACACTTAAACTAGAAAAAGTGGTTATTTTTATACTGTACATAGTTGTTCAACAAGGAGTTCTGATTTGTTTTATAGAGGGAACAGAGACTGTTATTTTGTGTTACTTTGCACCTACTTTGGTTGAGATCACGATAGCAGGGACAGGTTTATAAAACCAGAACATAAGACCTGCAAATCATGCTAACTCGAGCTGCTTATAAGGAAAAACAAAATGAAAGTCTCAATAGAAACAAAGAAAGAGGGATTTACAAAAATGAAAACCCAGCCAACAGGCTGAAGCAGGCAGGCCACTAGAGAATTGAACTAGTTAATATTAATTATCTTAAAAAGTATATTCTTTATAAAAGTACAAGAATATAAAGTTTGATTGATTGATTAATTGATTGATTGAAATCTTTATTTCGAACATGAGAGAAGAAAAAATATATAAAATAAGATACAATAATGTCCAAAACATTAAGAAAAGAAAAAATATAAAAAGCAGCAAACAAAGTATCTTACTTCCCTGTGTGAACATACTTCTATCTCATGGGCAAAAAGGAGTAGGAAGAAGTAAAACTTATGTACGCCTATAGCCCTTTAATTCTTACATTCCTTTAATTAACTATTTTTATGTCATTATTATTATTTTGTTATCTGCATCTATACACATACACACATATACATACCTATACATACACATACACATATATACCTACACATACATACATACATACTTCAAAGTGACCACTAACAAGTATTTAAACTCATAACAAAGGAGCACTCCTACTTTCCTACAGTACTTCTTGATACTTCTTGAAAATATTTTCTGTATACATTTTTTTGAAGATGAATATGTTAGAGCATTGCTTTAAGTTTTCATCTAGTTTATTCCACAATTTAAGTCCGCAGATTGGTAGACATAATATTTTCCTTGTTGTTCTAACTCTATTTGTCTTCAAATTTCCCCTTCCCCTTAAGTTGTACCCTCCCTCCCTCTCAGAGAACATATTTTGTATATTCAGGCAATAACCTATTTCTTACTTTGAACATGAATACTGCAATTTGATATTCAATTTGATCGTAGTATTTTAATAATCTAGACTGCCAAAATAATAAATTTGTGTGTTCCCAAAATCCAACATTATGAATGATTCTCATAGCTCTTTTTTGCATTATGACTAGTGGCTGTGAATGTTGGTAAGTGCTTCCCCAAACCTCTACACAGTAATTAAAATAAGGTAACAATAGTGACCAGGATGCGAAGAGATTTAAGATCCAGTATATGCTTAGCCCTTGCTAGAACTGCAATGCTTCTGGACAGTTTGGTTTTTATGTATTTTATATGAGGCTTCCAGCAGATCTTTTCATCTATGATCACTTCTAGAAATTTATTTTCATGTACTCTTTCTAAGTTAACGTCCTTTATCTGTATTTGTGCTTGATGATTTGACTTACAGTTTCCAAATACCATGAATGTAGTTTTACTCAAATTTAATGACATGTTAATGTCCAACCATTGTTTTATTTTCTTAAATTCTGAAGTGATTAATTCCAAAAGTAGATGTAAGCTGTCCCCTTAACCAAATATGTTTGTGTCATCTGCAAATAATACAAAATTCAATACTTCAGATACTTTACAAATATCATTAATATATAATAAAAATAACTTTGGTCCCAACACTGACCCCTGTGGGACACCACAAGCCATGCCCAGACATTCAGATGAATACTCTCCTATCTTCACAAATTGTTGTCTGTCTCTCAGATATCTACGTACCCAGTTTAAAAATATCCCCCTGATCCCGATTAGATCCAATTTGCTCATTAATATTTCATGATTTATTGTGTCAAATGCTTTTTTTAGATCAATGAATACTCCAACTGCATATTTATTTTTATCTGTGGCATTTGTGATTTCTTCTATGAGTTCTGTTAGTGCTAATGATGTTGAGTATTTTTTTCTAAATCCATATTGACTGTCTGAGAGTAGTTTATTTTTATCGAGAAATTTCTTTAATCTGTTGTTAAATCGTTTTTCAAAATTTTTTGAACATTGTGGTAGTAGAGAGACAGGCCTGTAATTTGTGAAGTGGTGTCTGTTTCCAGTTTTGTATAGCGGAATGACTTTTGATATTTTCCTTTTTGTTGGAAATTTGCCGGTTAAAAAGGATAAATTGCAGATGTTCGTTAGTGGTTTAGCAATCCCCTTTACATTTTCATATCTATTCCATCATGATCAGTGGATGGTTTGTTTACATCCTTTAAAAATATATTTTATTTATTTTTCATCAACTGCTGTCAAAAATATTGAACTAGGATTTCTTTCTACTAGATTATCATATTTACTTTCTAATGTTTGGAACTGGAATTTGCTCTGCTAAGTTTGGTCCCACATTTACAAAAAATTATTGAACTCATTCACCACATCCTCCATATTATTAATATTTTTATCATTATCAATTAAGTAATGTGGGTAATTTGCCTGTATTATTTTTAATAATATTATTTAAGATGTTCCACATACCTTTAACATTATTTTTATTATTATCTAATAGTTTTGCGTAGTATTCTTTCTTACAAGTTCTCATAATATTGGTTAACTTATATTTCTTATATCTATTTTCAGTCTCTATAGTTCTATGTTTTATAAATTCTTCTGACCCTTTTGGAGAATGTTTTTTTATCCTATCTGTTTAAACTATAATTATTGTCATACACTGTAAAAAAGGTGGTCACTGATATCATTAATCAGTAAACCACTCACTGTATTATTTTGTATGATATTTGTAAATATATTGTCTATAGTGTCGCACAATGAGAAGTAATTCGACTGGGTCTGGTAATTTGGGGATATAGGCCTGACTAGCAGTGTTAATAAAATCCTCCGTCCTTTTATGATTATTTGGATTTAACAAATCAATATTGAAGTCCCCACATATGAACATGACTTTTTGACTAGCTTTTATAAATGTTTCTTCCATCCAGTCCTTAAATGTGTCAATATTTGAACCTGGTGACATATACACAACTTACAATAATATATATATTTTTTTCCATACATCTATTGTGACGCATTCTGTCGTGGAAATTATCGATATTAAAACCTGAATGAAGGAGACAAAGTCGATTCTCAAAAGATTAAACAAAGTATTTTACAGCGTCTGATATGAGAAGGCAAAGGCTAGTCCCTTTCGCCACACACATCCTGTAAAAAATCTTTTGTTACCTTAAACCCAGACGTCTTAGCTCATGGTCTCATGTCCAATATTATTTCTATCTAGACAGAACAATGCCCTGTCAGCAAAAAGTTTCCTGTTTTTAGCTGCAGATCTTAACTGCTGATCGAAACTGCATGCGCACACACATATTGCCAAACTTCACATGACCCAGAGAGCTTCCTGCAAGTTTGTCCTAACTTATACATTTCCAAAAGCTTGGTTATCTTTAATAATGTGCTTTTTGCTTATATGATTATATTCCTTTAAATTCTTATGAGTAAACAATACATCTTCAACGTTAATAAAAGTTGTACCCATCTAAAAGTAAAAGAACACATCTAAATGTAAAATTTCCATTACAATTCCAACAAATTATCCACCACCATTGACATTTTTTTCCACTACTTTATCATTTAAATCCTTGTTGTCCACACACAATGTCACACCACCCCCACTCTTATTTACTCTGTTAATAGAAGACATTTCATATCCTTCAATTTCAAAATCTGATCCTTTTTCACTATTTATCCACGTTTCAGTTATTGCGATTATGTTAAAGTGCTGTTTCAATTGTTTTAGATAGTGTTTGATACTGTGAAAGTTGGCATATAGACTTCTACTATTAAAGTGGTTAATAGATAAGATCAGTCTTGATTGAACTGTTAAATTGTTCATCAGTCTAATAGTGACAGTTATTGTTGATTCTAGCAAAAAAGTTGTTCACCGGATCAATGTCATTTTCCATGTCTTGGTGCTCCATGTACTGCAAGGTATTCAATTCCAGGTGCTCATATTCAACCAACCTTTGTAGTGAGTGACTATCTCCGTTATGTGAGTGATTTTTATTTCGTGACATAGTGAGATTAAAATTTCGACATATGTTTCATTCAAATGTTTCATTCAAATGTTTCAAAAACATTCAAATTTAGCCTATACAACCATAAAGCATCAAAACATTGTCAAACATCTGAATAAATAGCTACAACACAGGACAAAACAAACATAAATAAATAGCTTAAATACAATATTTATAAACCGAACTGAAGTAATGTTTTTTAAATAAAATTATCTGCAAAACAATGTCAAATAATTGCATTATTTGCATATTAGTGTAAAGCAGACAGAAAGGTATTCCACATACAGTCACCACCTTGCAAGCACTGTAATTAAATTAAAAAGAGAGAACAAAGTTTGTTTGTTTCTTTCAAACCCGTTGTCCCTCCCTACAACTGCGACTGGTGGATGCGCGAGGCCCCGCCCTAATTCGCAGCGCTGTAGAGAGTGACGTTTGTTTATAATCTCAGACAGCACATTTGGTTCCATACAGTTTTGATTTGACGATACAAGGGAGAATCAAGACAACCCGAGTCAATTAATACAGCTTAAACATGTATCTTAAGATGATTGTCGCGTCTCTGGCGGTGATGTCGGCCGTGGCCAGCGCTGGGCTGGTTGGAGGTCCTGTGGATGCAGACATGAACGAAGAAGGAGCTCAGAATGCGTTACAGTTCGCAATGGCCCAGTACAACAGGCAAAGCAATGATATGTATGTGAGTCAGGTTTCCGAAGTCGTCAAGGTTCAAAAACAAGTAAGTAGGCCTACTTTAAACGTTTGTTTTGTCATTTATACACGGAACGTCGCTAATTTCACACCCAGTCAGAAACATCGGCCGCTGTCATGGTGGCGCGTCCTGATTTTTTTGCCGAGACGCGCGTTACAGTCAGCATTTAGTTGATCCTGGAACAACATTCCTGTCCGTTTTTTAGCCCTAACCATATCTCTACACCTAAACCTTACCTAACACATAAGTTAGGCTATCCCTAAAATCAGAGGGAAATGATAGGTGAATAAGTATGGTGTAGAAGTACCCTGGTTGTTGTAAGTAACCTGACAACTGTAAACCTATCAGTCAAATCTGATTGGTTGATGGGAATGTTGATCCAGGAACGTTACACTTGGTGAAATCGGGTTCTGCGTCATGGTGTGTATGACTGTCACATGCCGAGTATGACTGTGTTAACAAACCTGATTTAATTGAGATAAGCCTGTTTAAAACAAGGCAGTAACAGTCACAAAGGTGTGACAAGATGTGACTGTTTACAAATAAATGTCTGGAATTATTATCAATATATTGTTAAAGTGATTTGTAGCTATTTTAAAGAAGTTAACACTGGTATGAGGAAGTACTAAGTATCTAACGAATAGGCTAGTTACTAGAGATGTTGGAAAATATACTAGGAATGAATAAAGAAGATATGTTAAAACAAATAAATATTTTCAGAACCCTTACAATTTTTGCCAGTTGTATCCAAAGCAATATACAAAGAGAATTGTTGGCCCCAACATGGAAATTATTTATATTATAGGCCACTTAAGTTTTTTTTTAAAGGTAAGACAGTAAAGGATTTTTCAGATGTGATGTTTTAAACAGTATTTTAAGTATGACCATGTTTTTTGAAAATTGACAAAACTACAAAAAATTGCTAAAAATGTATTTTTACTGCCTATAATGTCCTCTTTGCTCACATCATGATATGACCATGGTAAGAAAGATCTTTTAAGCAGTTGCTTTTGTGAAATTGTGACGCATTACATCAGGGTTGACCCAACAATGTCTGAACATGTTTCTGGTTGCTCTAGGTTGTCTCGGGCCTGAAATACATCTTCACTGTGAATGTGGCAAGAACATCTTGCAGGAAGGGAGGAGATGAGACACTGTGTGCTGTTCATGAGGACCCTGCTGTTGCAGACGTAAGACACACTGTCTCATTTACAGTATTACAGTTACCTTTTTGCATTTCTCAACTTCCATATTAAAAGAGATTTCCTTTTTTTCCTTTTAGGTCAAAAATTGCACAATTGCGGTCTGGAGCCAGCCATGGTTAAAATCAATTAAAGTAGTTGAAAACACCTGCATGTAGAACTGCTAGTGCAGTTTGAGGCTTTATAACAATCATGCAGCAATACAATTAACTTGTTATTGCTATTTAGGGTAAAATAGTCTTTACTATTCATAAAATAGGAATTTGATTTGTCGTAATAATCTTTTATGTCAACAACAAATCATGATTAAGAATGCTTTACTAACACAATAATCATGTAATCTCATTAGACTCAATTGCTTTGAAAAAAATCTACGATTTGTAAGAATTTCGAAATAATAAACTCAATTTTCCAATATTTGTTCATCCTTTACTTATTAAAACATGGTTGAATGAGATATGTCTGTGCACTTTTTTTTGGTTAAATACATTTTGGGAGTCATACTGATTTGGAGGATTGAGAACACTGTATAATACTTTGTGAATGTATACATAAACAAAGAAAACAACCCAACCATAGTATTTATGTGATGATAATAACAGTTATCGGAGTGTAAATACCAAAACTGATATATTTGTATGTGATTTAAATGTAATGTTTACACAGCTTTATAAATACCTCAACCTTTTCTCTGAATATGAAATAAACCTCTGCAGAATTACTGCATTTTGATACAAGGGTTGGAACAATTTCTTTTGCCATAACTGCAAAAGAGTTTTATCAGCTTTATAGTGTTTTGTTTTTCTTTCCCTCATAAAAATTATAAAGGATAATAAGGATATTTTATTTTTATCACGCCTGATGTTCCTATAATCCCTATGGCGTTTGCGTGACAAACCAGTGGTGTACAGAAATGTATACTAATAAATTAATTTATAATTACACTGTAGCAATGTAAGGTGTATAGCAGCATTATGTTATTTTAATATCAGCACAGCTTAGTTAGTACTCCGCTATGAAGCTAATCTATTAATATATCTTCAAAAACGTTTCACCAGGAATAAATCTTTTAAAAAATGTAATATTGCAATGAACAATTTTGTTTAATGTTTGTTAAAATGATGCAAGTTGTCAGTTGTCGTTTTTCATTACTACTGTATGTTACTATTTATGTCTTTTAAAATTCATGAATCTTGCCATGTGTCACAATCGGGTATACAGACACAATGATGATGTATCTCCAAAGTCTTTAATATGCAAACACAGATAAAGGCAGGTGAATCAAAAAAACACGTAATACGTATGCATTAGCGAGGCCGGACAACTCGCTAATGAAAAAAGGGAACTTGTTAGGCAACAGCTGAACAGAATGACTAATCAAATGAGTGATCGTATATTAGCTAATAATGAGCCCAGGAAGGAAAACAGAAATGACAGAAAACTGAACATAACTGTTACATTACACCCCATCCTGGAAAGGCGCAACCTTGCGCTGACAGCCCAAATGAGGGAGGAGTCTCTGGAGAAGGACTCAGAGTAGTTTGAGTACAGGAGAGCAGGGAAGATGAAAGAAGGAGAGACCAGTGTCGATAATGGTGGAAGGAGTCAGGTGGGGATCAAGAGTCCAGCCAGAATGAAGACGCAGCCGATGGTTGTGGAGCTGGAGCTCTAGGCACAGACAGAGAGCAGATGGGAGCTAGCGAAGACCGATGGCTTCGGAGGCATAGCGACCAGCAGCCATAGCGACGACCCCCAGAGGTGGAACCAAAGCGACTGAGGGCCGAGGTGGAGCCAGAGTGAGGTGTAGAGACGGAGCGCAGCGGATTGCTTGCAAGTGTGGGTCCAGAGGATCGAGGGAGCCCAATGGATCGGAAAGGCCGAAGGTCTCTGGTGGAGGGGGCAACAAGCCCGAGATAGAGTGACGGGATCAGCGGCTGGAGGCGGAGCCAGGGGATACACTCGCCCAGGAGGAGCTGGATAACGGAAGGCCCGAGGTGGATCCATGTCAGAGGAGGAGCCAAAGGGGCTGATGGAGGCCAGTGAAGAGATGGCGGGAGAGGGAAGCTGGGCAAAGACACTGAATACTTTGTGCTGAACGGGAGGGGGTGGAGGCTCATCCTCTCCAAACACCAGCAAACTGTCTTCAGAGTCAAGCAGCAACTCATTCTCAGTGGAGGGACCACAATAGGCTTGTTCGACTTCATACAGCGCTGTGCAGACCAATCAGCGGCTGACTTGAAGCAGTGCATGCCGGATAGAAATTGTGTCCGACTTGAGACAGCACCGACGTCACATGACTGTGACGTATGGCATCAAAGTACAGCGAGAGCAATTCGAGAGCTGCACAATCTCTAATGACAACACAGCTGTTTCAGGATAGGACGAATCCATCAAATGTCAATAATCACGTGTGTTTCGTGTTAATTCAAACATCTTTAAAGGCTGATTTATACTTCTGCGTCGAACTCAGGCCGTAGCTTCGCCATAGGCTGTGCGTAGCGCGCGTACCCTTCGGCGTACCCTGACGTGCACCTCTCCAAAAATGTAACAACGCGTCAATTCTTCGCGGACGCAAGCGCTGTGATTGGTCTGCTAGAACCCCTCCCTTGGGTTTTACACGCTCCCTCTGCATGTGTAATTGCGCGTCAACGCGAACAACAAAGTATAAAAGAAGTATAAACGAAAACCAACGCGTTGCCTACAGCGTAGAGGCTCCGGCGTAGGTCCGACGCAGAAGTATAAATCAGCCTTAAAAGGCTGATTTATACTTCTGCGTTGGGTGTACGCCGTAGTGTACGTTGTAGGCTACGCACGTAGGCGACGCCGTCGTGAGCATTTATACTTCTGCGTTTATGTCTGCAGTTACATCGCCGAAACGCTAGTTGGCGGGGGCGGGTTTTAATGTTCCACTGTGTATAGATTCCTCGTGGCTGTTTTGATTTGGCTACAAGCAATGGCGACTGAAAGAGAGCGGATCATGTTGGAGCTGGAGCTTATCAAGTTGGAAAAACAGTCAATTTTAGTGAAATTTCTGAATTTACAGAACTTCATAATTTAAAAGTGGCGGGCAGTGCAGAAGAACACGCCGGAAACGCGTAGGAGGAAACGCAATGCTACCAAGCCGACCAATCTTGCGGTCCGCGTCGTTGCGACGTGTAGTTACATTTTTGAGGAGGTGCGCGTCAGGGTACGGCGAAGGGTACGGCGTATGGTACACGTCTATGCGTATGCTACGCCGTAGGCTACCTACTGCGCGCACCCGACGCAGAAGTAGAATTGGCCTTTAGTTCCACTAATGTTCATGTAACGCAGTTCGTTGATGTGGAAAGAAGGAGGTGGGAACCGGTGAACATTCAAAGACTTTTGCAAAATAAATCAACAACAAAACGAAAGTAAATCCCAAACGGACGACTGTTGCCACATATAGAAAACAAAACATCCAATAAAATAGTCCAGGGGTCTCATTTATAAAGCGTGCGTACGCACAAAACGGGGCTGGAAACGTACGTACGCCAGTTCCCACGCAAAGGTTGTGATCTATAAAAAACTAACTTGACGGGAGAATGTGCGCACCTTTAAGCAAACTTTGAGCGGTGCGTACGCAGATTCTGGAGACAAAGGGAATTGGCGACACTGATGGTGAGCTGTAGTTAACCCTTTAAGTGTCACGCCCCTTTTTTTGAATATACATGAAAATGCACTTTCCGAACTTAAATGCTTGTAACTCAAGAATGCTTTGGAATATGGATGTAAGATTGGTCTTGTTTTAAAAAAGAAAATTAGCAGATTTTTGTAGAAGTAAAATAAATTAAGAAAGTGTAACAGAAAAAAAGTTATAGAAGTTTGAGTTTAGGAAAATATAAAAATAAAAAATTTAATTATTCATATTTTATATAAAATATATTTTTTCAAAACCCTGGTGACTCTAAAACTGCACAAAAATCAAAGCCTAAAACAAGTTGTGTTTTAAATTTTAGGTTGATATCTCAAAAAATGAGCTTTCAGTGAGATTTAGTTTGGGCGCAGTACCACACTTTTTCACTAGTTGACATTACTGCCCATATAAGGGCGCCTCCATTTCCATATATGGTTTTTCTTTATTTCTAAAACATTTTCAGACCTTTTTTTCTAAAATAATTGAACAAATGCTATCTTTTGAACTCTTGGCATGAAAACAAACTGAGGTTTCTACCATTTTTTTCATAATTTTTCATATTCATCACTATTTCAAAATAAAGGACTGAACACCTTAGGAGTATGAAAATATTATTGTTGCAAATTGATAAATTACAGCTCCTCTGTAATTTATTTTGAAAATCAGTCACCAAATATGAAAACTAGATTGTAAGCTTTCAAATGATATATAGTTTGTCAATATTAGTTTAGGTTTAGTATAGGATATTACTATTTTAAATATGTAATGAATTTGGGCCCACCGGTGGGCCGGTGACACTTAAGGAGTTTTAAATGTCTTTTTGGTCACTTTTAGACCGAAAATCGAAATAAAATTATACATAGGCCTATACAGAAATATAATTCAAATATAATTTCACTCACCAAGCCTATCACTTGAAGCAAATATCCACACCTTAAATGTCCGCGCCAGTGAGCGCGTTGGGCCGTTTACGCATATCTAACGGCAGATGAAGTAGTAAAACTGTAAATCTTCATTATGAGTCCTAATCATAAATAGGCTACAGTGCATGTTCACAATAACAGTTTAAATAAAATAATGATTTAAACTATGTTTTACTTCTGATTACTAAACTATGTCATATTACATTTAGATTAAATATGACATTCTCATTAATGGTGTTAAACACTTAAACTAGCTACATGAAATTTACTGAAAAGTTAAAATAGCCTATAGCCTATATATAAATAGCCTATAAATATTTGTCATGGATGCAATGCTTTTGAACACTATATTTCCATTAAAAATATAAATCAATTAAAAATACTATTTGGTCAGTGGAAAAGATTGAGAAAAACTTTCTCTGAAATGTATTTTACACTATTTGATTTATTTATTCAAAAACAAGGCAAGGATAGGCTACTAAATGATTTTTATTAATGTAATGTGACGGCACATCCGTATTTCATATTTGTCTTGTACCGTTAAACATGTTATCACGTGGATGAATAATCATATGCAAATGATATGCAGATGAGGATATGCATAGTAAAACTAGCCGTTGTAAGCTCCATATATGGTTATTTCGGGGAGGAAACGCATGTGCGCACAATCTTCCGCTGACTGGGATTTCTAAAGTGAATCCTGCGCAGTTTTTGGCATACGCACGTATTTATAAGTCTGAATATTTTTTTGCGTACGCCATTTTGGGCTTTCGGGCGCACGTACACTTTTAGTAAGGATCCTACGTACAGTTTTATAAATGAGACCCCAGGGGCCTATTAGCCTGTATTATAGCTATTATTATATTATTATTATTTTTACTTTAACAACGCGAATAGTTAGTGATTTGCTTGAAACCATAGACTGTATAAACCTTGAAACTTAATGGTGTGTATCTTGATAACTTATGATAAGCTGCTCTCGTCCAGCTTCATGGACAAAGTAACGGCGCGCGACCACGTCATCAGTGTAGCTTGCAGCCCCCTCTGTTGGAGAAAATAAATAGCCTTGCTGGGTGTTTTGTACATGCTTTTGAACGTGGACATTTCCGGGAACAGCTCTAGTCGGGGACAAAACGGCATTGTCCCGAGAAAACGGTGACAGATTTCACCAAGCGTCTTTTGTTTTACTTTTTTCTGGATAAGACAATTTTTGCCACCTCTGGCAAAATCTTTTTCCACATAGGCTACTGGCAAAATCAGTTTCACTTTTAAGAATTGACTGACTTTACGTCAATTACGTTTTATGATGAAATTTTTAAATTCAGATGAGTTAAAAATAGCAGAGACTACTTTATATGCGCATCTGCCTAAATCCATAAAGGTAAGTATAGGCCTACTATGTTTATTTAATGTCACAGTAATCCGCGAATGCTTTACTGTCGTATTTAATCAAATACTTTTTTTTTTTTTTAGGTTTATGGGTTTGTTTTTGCTATTAGCAGACGGAAACCGCACACTTTGGAAGTATTGGTGGATAAGTGGCCAGATTTTACCACTATCATTGTTCGACCAGATCCAAATGTGAGATTGCGTTGTTATTAACTATCCAAAACTTTGTCCAACTAAACCACTTTACTGTCAACATCACTAATGTTCGTCTGAAATCATTAGAATAATCGAGCAAAGGACTTTATGAAGAAGGTGACTCTTTACAGTACAGATGAAGAAGTCCTGAGAAGAATGCTGACTGTGGAAAATGCAATTGACTGGAGCACATACTTCTTAATAGGAGGTAGGCTATGTATTTTCCCCCAATTTTATATTATATTATTAATGCGACTTCCGGCTATTTTAATTAACCTACATTAATGCTAGGATGTGATCTACGTCATTCACCAATGCTGAAAGAAATTGCTGCTTCTCGTGGTGTCGATATGAAAGGTTTCTCCTTAGTGCACCTTCTGATATTATCTGATCCCAGTCATTTACCTGAGCTCATTACCAGGTAAAATGGTTCTCTATTTACTCTGTTTTAAGAGGTTATGTCATGAACTCATAAATATCGATTCGTGTTGCAATATATGCATTTAAATAAAAGATTGATCATGTTTAAAGTTTCCCTTGTATCTTCGCTTCCTTCCTCAGTGACCTTGAGACCAGAGTGTCTGTCCTGAATGAGTCACATGCTGATGTAGTTAACAAGACTTGGAAATTTGGTGGGGATGACAAAGGTTACAGGAACATCCTGAATCTCATCAGCCATTTCCCCACATGCTGCATTACAGACGAGAACAACCAGCCTGTGTCCTGGGTACTGTTGTATGATTACTGTGCCATTGGAATGTTATACACTCTACCAGAGCACCGTGGGAAGGGATATGCCAAAACCCTGGTCACTACAATGGCAAAGAAGCTCCATTCTCAGGGCTATCCTGTTTACTGTTTCATTGAAGAATGCAATCAGCTTTCCTACAAACTTTTTACAAGCCTTGGTTTTACAGAGGACTGCTCTTATAGGGCTGCCTGGTACGAATTCATTTGTTAGAATGAATAATCACTACTCCTATATGTGACTGAAAAAAAAAACCTTCCTTGAATGTCAGCATGGAATCAAAACTGACAATTCACATTTTTTAATGGAAGTGTTTATTATAAATGATTTATTCGTGCACGTCATGATTTGTAAAAAATTAATATGCACTTGTAATCTTTAATCAAAAACATTAACTTTCCCTCCCCTTGCAACTCTGATTACATAAAGGTGCAGTCATAAAAATATATATTTTATACACAGTTGTAACATTTTCTATACATTTTGATGATGACATTGTGTTCTAGAACTTTCACTAAAAATATTTTATGAATGAAGGTCCAACCACCAAACTTATGTTTGAACATCAGAATTGATGATTACACACATAGGGTAATGATGACACTACTTGGGCGAATTCCAATGAATTCTAATGAATTCCACACTGGGCGCTGTAGATTTAATGCGTTGCATGAGCACTTGTGAACTCTCAACTTTAACTTTTACAAAGCCATAAAAAGCAACCCCTTCCTGTCTACCTCTAGGTCTAGGGGCATGGTTGCCAGCTCTACGTTAAAATGACCACGTAGCAAAAATCAAAATAGGTCTGTGTGCCATTCATTTCCATACCTAAAATGCATATTTTATGGTCAGTGGTAGGCCTATATATAAAATGAAAGGACTACCGTGATAATAAACACAGCTCAAAGGCTCTAGTCTATAGCCTACCAACTTTACAAGACTTAAAATCTAGCAGTTTTATCTATGGAAGAATATAAAATATTTCAATACAAGCATTTCAGTCAAACAATATTTATGCAATATGTCAAAACTTTAATCCGCGGGGAAGAAAAAACAACCCGCGGCAAACTTTCAATATTGCATTTCCGTGGGAAAACAGCGGACTTGGCAACCCTGGAACTTTGGTCTGTCCTATGGTCCAGACTCCAGAGGCTTTTAAATACACTGCGAGCACGCGCTGACGCCGAAAGAAGAGACAGACCACTCACAATGCGTCAGCTGACTACAGAGGATCTGAAGACCCTGGAAGTAGACCTTAAAAACTACTTTCCACAGTCGCTGCAGGTTTGAAAGCATGCATTGAGCTAGTTAACGAGCTCACGTTCAAATTATCATGTCTTCAGCATAAGTTTGCTACCAAACTTTACTAAAAAATTACTAAAATTCTTTAAAATTCTAAAATGCTTTATAGGTCTATGAAACTCAGCTGTCAGCGTTAGCAGTAAACATATATATATATATATATATATATATATATATATATATGATATGATATTTTATTTTGTCCTGAATACATATAGGTATATGGATGTATTGTTCAACTCAACAGAACTGGACAGAGAGCTGATCCTGTTAGTGTGTTTGTTGACCTGTGGCCAGACTTCAGAGTTTTACTCATTAAACCAGAAATCCGTGAGGTATAAGGAATATTGCTAAATTTAAGTGATTGAGTGGATATTTCACAATACTTAGGATAGATTCAACAACCCGTTTGCATTTTTTTTTTCTACAGACAGGAGACTTTTTCAAAGACTTGACTGTGTTTTCAAAAAACGATGTCTACCTCAGAGACCTGCTGGCACAGACAGATGTCATTGACTGGAAAATGTATATTTGCCTAGGTAGCCTACTTGTATCTCTCTTCGCAAGTTTTTCTTTTTTTACATTAGTATAAATCACTGAAAAGGTCTCAAACTCTTTTTCCATTTAAATCTTTGTCTCAAGCCGCTGAACTTCATCATGAAAAGATGCTGGAATTCGTGGCTATAAACAGAGGTGTATCCATGAAGAAAGAAGCAGTGTGCCTCAAGTTGGTTCTTCGAGAGCCATCAAAATGTTCACAAATTGATAGGTGAAGTATATCCACTGTAATAATTAACGCCACACTTCAGACAATTTTATGGCAGTTCATAGTTCAAGCTATGTTTCAGTAATGTGTCACTGAGTACAAGCACTGTAAGTGAAACATGTAACCCCTTTTAATGGCTCTACGGTTGTTGTCATCATTGTATCTCACTCTTAACCCTTTGTTGGTCTTAAGTAATTTTAGAATGAAAAGTTAATGTTTTGAATTTTGATTTTTTTTTTTTACTTCATTGAAATGGTACGAAACTTGTGTCACTTGCTATATGAACACAACAAAATTTGTAGACATGATTAGTAAAGGCTAAATGGTCTCAAAAAATTGTCACACATATGATCGTATAGTCAAAAATTAATGCCATGGGAAATTGAAAATACAAAGCAAATTTTGAAGTACAGTCTACAAATAAGCCACAATGAAGTAGTCTTCTTTGATAAGTAACATTTTTATAAGTAACTAGGGATTACCGGTACACAGCCCTATTATGTAAGGCTATATAGTGCACTATGCCTATGGCATTGCATTTGATTTTCTTTATGTTTCCCACCAGATGACACCAACCTGCCTTCCATGCATTTATAAATACCTTTTTAACAAACTAAAACTACTTAAAACTTAAAGCTTTTTAAACAACTACAAACTTTCTGGATGGCCAACATAAAGTTTGTCTCAAACATTTTAATCTAGTTTTTCTCATTTGTATTATTTTAGTGTATAATTTAGAGGTTATGTTGTCTAGTACCATGAAATCCCCTCAAAATGCAACATATTAAATGAAATATACTGCAATCATTTATTAAAAACAAATGTTACCTTATTTTCTTTGATCTGTATTGACCACCAAGGATCGCAAGTGTGACCCCTAAAGGAAGGCTCACACTCACACTACAGGACTTTTGGCTGGATTTTCTTGTCAAATATTTGCATGTCAGCGACGTGATCTGAGTCTGTCTCCAGCAGTCACACACGCTGTGAAATTTTCAAACCTGTTTGATATTATCGCCACGTGATCTTGTAGTGTGAGTGATGAAACAACATGGTAAACTGCTCTAATGATATCATGCACCTAAACGTACATGAATACAAGGCGACAATTTGATCATAATTGTTTTATACTAAGAATCTAACAAAAAATATGTTTTTAAAATGTAAATATGTTGTCTTTGCTCTATACTTACCATTATGATATATCTTATTTACCATCAGTGTTTGCTGAATAGACATGGACCGCTAACCTGCGTGTATTTCCACCCAAGTTAATTTTTTTCCCTGTACATATGACTTGGGCAGCGAGCATGAGTGGCTCTCTAATATGAAGGTAAAAGAGTAGCAAAACTCGAGAGCAGAGCACGTAGATGTGAATTTTAGAACTTGTACAATAAATATTCGTACTTGTACGTGAACATTTACACTCACAGCTCCAATGTGAAAACTTGTAAAATAAAAATCTGAAGTTGAATGTTGAAATTTCAAATTTATTTATTGTATAAGTTCTCAAATTCACATCTACGTGCTCTCGAGTTTTGCTACTCTTTTACTCCCACTCTAATGTCTCGCATGAATTCATGTGAGAAAAGATTTTTCGTAGTTGGTTGGGGTTGCCGTTTGACCAAAGATCTTGTCGTTAGTGCACCATATCGGCGTTGTGTTTTGTATGAGCGCTGCTAAGACAAGAAGACGACAAGAACAACGGTTGTGTAGTGTGAGCCTGCCTTTAGTGAGGAATATCAGGTTAAACTAAAATGAGTTTTCTTTTTCCTGCAGTTTATCACTGAAGCTGTCTTCTCTCAACGAGTCTCATCTTGCACTGGTCAACAGTAGCTGGAAGTTTGGCTGTGAACACAGCAAAGTAATGATTAAGAATATGATTGTGAACTTTCCCTCTTGTTGTGTCCTGGACGCAGATGATCGACCAGTAGCATGGATATTAACTTATCCCTCCTGTGCTCTGGGAATGTTGTTCACGGTTCCAGAACACAGAGGAAAAGGCTATGCAAAGGCACTGGTCACCATTATGTCAAAGAGACTCCACTCTCAAGGCTATCCAGTGTACTGTTTTATAGAGGAGAAGAACCAGTTATCCTACAGGCTCTTTACGAGCCTGGGTTTCACAGAGGAACCGGATTACAAGGCAGCCTGGTTTGTATTTAATGATTTTTAACTGGGCCATATCAGAAGAACAAACAATTATAATAGTTTAGCTTCAGTCTGAAATGCTATGTATTATGTAAAAGCTGTTTACTGATATAATGTAGTACAACTTAAAAAAAAAACTTTAACAAGGCCACATCAACAACCAAAACAATTGATTTGTTTAAATAAGGAATCCATTCCATCAATAAAATGTGTACAACACAACTGTTTATTCTTTGTATCACATGTAAAACAAACATTTACAGATAAACTACACGTTTCGTAGCATCAGCTTGATTTGTAAGCCGTTTTATTTTTCTGCAAACTCTTCTAGTCGAAGCAGCCATTTCTCCCAGAATGTTCCAATCTGCTCTGAGTTCAAGAAGTGAGCATGTGCGGGCGATCCATCTTTGTAGGCCACCACAATTAAACCGTTTTTTACCTATGTGTAAACAACAGAACATGATGGAAGACTCCAATGGAAAACTTCAACAAGCCATTTAAAGAGAGTAAATGCCTTTAGGCCCTGTGTATACCTGACAATAAGATGTTCATTAGTGGTCAGAAAAGACCGTTTACACAGGGTATTAACATGTGACCACTTTCAAATAGATTTGGAGGGGAGCGGTTTCATGATTGTATGTACATACATGGTACATCTACTGTTATAGTCCGTAAGGTTTAATGTAGGTACGATTTTTTTAAATGCTTCAGGAAGTCTCTTATGCTCATCAAAGCAGTATTTATTTGATAATTTTTTTTTATATTTTGTGAAATATTACAATTCAAAATAACTGTTTTCTACTTTAGCGAATTTTAGACCCCTTTTTTTTAATGACTAGCGACAAATCTAGTGACTTTTTGGACTGCGGGTTAGCATGTAGTCAGTCACTATATCATACTCTTTTCATATTCTGACAGAAAATATGTAAATGAGAACAGTTTTTTGAATATCCGACTATGTATTGTATTAAAATACAGTATGTAAGCACGGATTAGGGGGAAAAAACTGATGTAAAGTGCCGACAGTTGCCGTTTTTGTTGGCAGTTGCCGACAGCTAACCAGTATTTATATGGGATGATTAGGATGCCATGATTGACAGAGAACAATGAGAGAATTTGGCTAGAATTCTAGGGTTAAACCCCTACTCTTTTTCGAAGGACATCCTGGGATTTTTTACGACCACAGCGAGTTAGGACCTTGGTTTAACGTCTCATCCGAAGGACGATGCTTTTTTTTCTCAGTATAGTGTCCGCATCATTATACTGAGGCGTTAGGACCCCCTGCTGGCCTAACTAACATATATATATATATATATTTGTTTCATATCTCGATACCAGGTGTAAATAGGGTCATAGTAATGTTTACCTGGTAGTTGTAGTTGGTGTCACTGTTCAAGGCTCCAATGTATGCAGCTACTTGTAATGGATTATCATAAGTATGGCGAAGTGAGGGCTTAGGCTTTTCAGAGGTCTTCCAATCAATGAGACACAATGAACCTCTGTATGAAAGCAGATGAACTTTAGTTTTATGGGACAATTCAACATGACCAACATATATATAATAACAATGTCAATATGTGCAAGAAAGCATCAAGAATACATGATTGTATTTCAAAAATCCAGGATTCAAATATATTAAAAAGTGTATGATTAATCTGATTATGTATCCTTGTATGACTTTTTGATTCAAAGGAATTCATCTCACCTGTACTGGGCAACACAATCTACAATCCCGAGGTACTGTAAAGTAGAATGATGCACAGCACTCTCAATAGCTCTCACTCCTGTTATATCATTCAGCACATGAGATGCACTCTCTACAAATCCAGACACCTCCAATGGGCGCTCAGGGTCCTCTTTAACAGGGGTTTCCTGGGTGAAATGGTCCTCAATGGCAGAATGGAACAGATGTCCTTGTCTGAAAATGTCTAAAACAAAACACATATTAGGAGGAGTAGCCTAGTTCTTTTAATATTCAATTAAAGAAAATAAATATTCTTACTCAAGGTGTATTCCTTAAATCCTTCCTCTCCGAGTTCAGCAATCATCCTTCTCTTCCACCTCTCCAGGTAAAAGGCTTGGTCAGGTGGCATGGTCTTCTGTAGGATTCGGGTCACACTAGGTGATGTCCTATTAGAGTCCCTCTGTAATGTTATACGAGCCAAAGGTCCCGGCACATATTCCGACTGACCTTTGGCCTCATTTAACAGTGGATGCAGGTTTTTAGGTACTTTGGGCTGTTGTGAAGGCGGTCTGGATCTTATTACAGGTCCGTACAGCTGACAGTCCTCATCATCGATGCTCGCAGGAGTCTGGGAGCTGGTTTTTGAGGACAACACCGCGCGCACCAGAGACGAGTAGCGCTCTGTGTCCACTGTGCTGTATTGACTGACCTTTTTGCGTGCTCGCCATTGACAGCTGGTTGAAAAGTTGTCCACACGCGAGAACTGGCCAGAGGGGAAGCCCATTGATCTCGCACACTTGCATTGTATCAATAGCTTCAATACTTGCATTGTAATCGCCATACGTAATGTGCTTATCCGGTTTCTATGGAGATGTTTACATCTACTTTCCCATGCTTTGGAAAATGAAAAGATAGATAAATAAATAAATAAATAAATAAAAAAGTAGCGATCACGATGGCACTACATTTCAGATTCAAATGGAGCGCAGTTTGAACTGGATCTACTGGGGAATTGTGGTAATTGTAGTTTGAACTTACGTTGAACACGTTCCCATAAAACAGCATTTCCCACAATGCAACTTTTAGAAATCGGATTTGAAAGTAGTTTTTGTATTTAATTGACAGCAAACGCACAAGTTTTGTATACAGGCTCAACGTTCTGAAGTAGAAATTCAATAAACAATTGTATTGAATTTACTCGAAGCTTTTTAACACGTTACTACGGTTACTAACTTTACACGCCCACTCTACAGCAGCTTCTCACAAGTCACATCACATGTTTTAATGAAGTTATTCAATATTATTGTTCTATAATTTGGGTATGTAATATTTTTCTCTCTCTCTCTTTTCACATACGATATGTGACTTGTTAGAAGCAGCTGTAGAAACACAAATTCTTTCAAAGTAGTAAAAACATGGACAACAGAAAGTTTTAAAGACTTTTATTTTGACGTGTTGCCAGAAAAAATTCGAGCCGGATGTCCACACAGTGACAGGCGAGAGTGGAAAGTGAGGAGCACGAGCAGCAGTTGGAAAGTTAAAAGTACAGTTTAATGTACAACCCAGGGACGATAAAATAAGTGAAATATCTTCTGAACATGACATCTATATCAGATGACAGTGATAAGGAGAAGGTAAGTGTTGCCATATATCTCTATTATAGAGTCAAAGTTTGTTAATGAAGACTGTTTTAAGCTCTCGTCTTGCTCGGTTGCTTAATAACCGCCCAGCTCTGTTTTGTACTTTATAGTGAGTAATCGCACGTTTGTCTCTCTCACTGATAGCTTTGACTCTTTACTAACGTTAGCTGTGTTCCCTAATAATAACAACGTCAAAACCGTTTTAAAGCCGTCTTCATGTAATAGTCTAACGTTATCTATCTATCTATCGTCCGTCCGTCTGTCTGTTTGTTGATAATGATAACGTTACTATTTTAGCTGGCAGTGTAACGTTAATTATATTGGTGTGATATTGGCGAATGCGTCATTCGTTGTTTGTTTTGTCAATAACGTTAGGTAAAAACGAATCGTCGAATGATGTAACGTTATATTATTGTTCTAACGTTACATTGTCTCTGTTCCGTAGAAATAATTTGAGGAAGTTTCTCTAACTGCTTTTTCCGAACTCTATGACCATTCACTACACTGTTGTACACTATGTATGCTAGTAAACGACGACAGTATGTTTGTTTGAATATGTGACTGAATAAAAAAAAATTATTTACCAACATGGTTTCATAAGCATATAACGTTATAGATATAAAATAATTTATAGCATAGAGAGAGGAGTAAAATATAGAAGGGGAGAAAAGTCTTTATTTATTAGTCTACATTTCTCAGTCTTTATTTAAATCGCTCTTCTTGATTTGTCAGATTGAGTTTTTCACAAATCTTGTTTTTCATAGGTGCGTTCTGTATCAGTCGACTTGAACCACGATGCATCTCTCCTCATTGATATTCCTGATGCCCTCTGTGAGCGTGACAAAGTCAAATTTACCGTCCACACCAAGGTGAGCCAACAGATCAGATTTGCAGCCATTCAAATAAGTCACTGCTTGAGTACCTTGCACATGTTATGTTTTATGTATTTAACTTACCAATACCATGATCTATAATAGTTTGACTGTCTGTCAGTGATTGTTTTGTCAAATACAATTGATGTAGTTTCTACAATTTTAGATCGACTCATACTGTCAATTTGCTCTTCACTTCCTCTCAGACCACACTTAGTTCCTTTCAGAAGCCAGATTTTTCTGTGCCACGACAGCATGAAGATTTCATCTGGCTCCATGACACAATTGTGGAGACTGAGGATTATGCTGGCCTCATTGTAAGTTTAAAACCCATATCCATATTGTCTAGATTTATGAATGCTCATCACCAGCAACAGAAGGCAACTGATGGCCAACATGCAAACCACAGAGTTTCTCTATTGACCATCTGTTTGCATTGTACATGGTTGGAATAGCCAAGTAGTCTCATATTGAATTGGCTTGCTTTTACAGTGTACTATCCTCCTTCCTCCCTTGTCGATATTCCTTAGATTCCTCCCGCCCCACCCAAACCTGACTTTGAGGGTCCCCGGGAGAAGATGCATAAATTGGGAGAGGGGGAATCGAGCATGACAAAGGAAGAATATGCCAAAATGAAGCAGGAACTTGAGGCGTGAGTCAAATTCTACATTATAAACGTATATTTTAAAAGTCTTTTCTTTTTTTTGTTGCACATACTTTGTGGCATTACTGACATTTAAATGTGTATAATTAAATCAGTGTATCGTTTCAGAGAATATCTCGCTGTTTTTAAGAAGACCGTGCAGGTTCATGAAGTTTTTCTTCAGCGACTCTCCTCCCACCCCGTCTTCAGCAAGGACAGAAACTTCCATATATTCCTGGAATACGACCAGGATGTGAGTCTTCCGCTTTGTCTAAGCCAGTCCTGTTCTTCCCAGACCAGGAAACAGAGAGACAGTGAGAGGGACTGTTGGCATTGTTAATTTCCTGAGAAGCTGCAATGCTGGCAATTTACACAGAGAGGAGAGAGGTTGGAGTATGAGTGCAGAAGATAAAGTGGGAGGGGAGGGCCACTTCCTGCTTAGTTCAGCACAAAAACTGTCTTTGACTGGACAGCTGTTTTTTGCTTATTCATATATATATATTTTTTGCTTATATATATATATATAGAGAGAGAGAGAGAGAGAGACAGAGAGAGAGACAGAGAGAGAGTCACTTTAAAACTTTGTAAAAGTCTTGTATTGCACTGATAAGTGTCAGTTATACTGATAACAAAGACACGGATGACCTTCTTGGATCTCAGCCAGTGGCGATAAAGAGTGCACACTATGGTTCTGCCTCCTAATTGGTTCATATCGTGCTTGACTTTGGAATTATCTTTTCATTTGTTGTTTAGCTCACCGTAAGGAGGAAAAATGCCAAGGAAATGTTTGGTGGGTTCTTTAAGAACATGGTAAAGACCGCTGATGAGGTCCTCATCTCAGGGGTCAAGGTCAGTGTGTCAATCAAAACAGGCAGCAGTGCTCTGTCTCATGTCATGATAGGCCAATTTTTTTATTCTTTTCTTTTTGCAGGAGGTTGATGAGTTTTTTGAACAGGAGAAGACTTTTCTGTTGGATTATTCTGTTAAGATCAAAGATTCCGCTGCTAAGGCTGAGAAAATGACCCGTTCACACAAAAGTGAGACCATTTCATCCAAACGAATCATCTGGCTGAAAACGTTTTAGCATTTGTTTATGCTAAGAGATATTCATTATTCACAAAAAGTTTGTCTTTCTTTTTTTAGATGTTGCTGATGATTATAACCACATTTCTGGGGCTCTAAACAGCACTGCTGCAGACAACAACTCTGCCTTTAAAAAGTGAGAAGTGTATTTCATCTTGCTTGCCATAAAAACAGAATTATCAAAGAACAGCAATAAATGTTTCCTACATTAAGCAGCATAGCATAATTCATTTATATTATTAAGTGAAAACTAGTCAAGTTAGTAGCTGCATTTATTAGAATTTGCCAAACTTTTCACTAGCACCATCGCAAAAAAATTTAAACATGTTATTTTTATATTATTTACATTTAAAGCACCAGAATTTACAACAACAAATACATTTCACAAAAACAAGTGTTGAAGGTTGATGATGTAAGATTTTTAGTTTTTACTTCATCTTTGTTCTCCGTCCAGGCACTTAGAAAAAAGTGCTGACGTGTTTGAAAAGCTTCGAGTGAGTATCTCTGTAGGATTTATCTTACCAACTTACAAACCGACTGTTGCCATGTTCAGAGGATCATAAGTAACATGCTATGTCATATATGTGTTTTGCAGAAAGTGGAGGACAGGGTGGCATCAGATCAAGAGCTCAAGCTGACAGAATTGTTAAGATACTACACAAGGGACATCCAGGCTGCTAAGGTGAAACCTTCCCTCTGTTTGTGTTACATCAGTTGTATATTATATGGATTGTATAATTTAACCAAGTATATTAGATTGTATGTTTTATAGTTATTTCCAGAATGTGTTCATTGTAGGGTGGAAACTCACATTTTTGCCCACCAGACCTGCCTTGTTTTTTTTGCCAGTCAGACATGCACACCGTTGTGTTCCTCGAGTGCACACCATTGTTTCTAACAGCAACAGAATTTCTTTTTAATCTGATAAATCTCATACTGTAGCTCGCCTGGGTGCCACTGTGTAACGAGAACCCACACTTGGCTGACCACCCTGGGTCATTGTTAACTAACACTCAAATAAGTTGATTTATCCGAATTATAAGTTTATCAATAATGTATGCCATTGCTTCCTTAAGGACCTTTTGTATAGACGTGCACGGGCACTTGCCGATTACGAGAATTCCAATAAAGCTCTTGACAAGGCTCGTCTGAAGGGTAAGGACATCGCGCAGGCTGAGGAGAACCAGAAGCAGTGTCTGCAAAAGTTTGACAAGCTCTCCGAGTCTGGCAGGAAAGGTGTGTTTTACAATCAAATCCTCTTTTTATTTATTACTCTTATTACTCTGATGGCCTAACTTAATAATATATGAAAAGGTAATATGGTGTTTATAGATCCAGGCAGGTAGCCAATTGAATGTAGGTTTGAATTCTGCTAGGAGTGATCTCTATGATCTATTGAAATTGTGCCTGGTAAGCTGGTTAATTGCAGAGAAAGTTGGAAGAGTATTGTTGAGAAACTAGAAAGTATCTAAAAAAGGTATCATACAAGAGTTTTTGTTTTAGGTGAACTTCCTTTAAAGCCCCTTTCACACAGTGCGTTGATCCCGGGAAATTGCCGGGAAAAGTGCCTTCTGTGTGAACGCAAACACGTCCTGGGATTGATGCCGGCATCGATCCCGGTTGGGGACCTAGTAACATTGCCGGGATCAGTCCCGGAACGTGTCCTGTGTGAACAAAAGTTCTGCAAACTGGAACGAAGCAGAGACCAGGAGCTCCTTACTATCCGTGCTGAAGCTGAGATCGTTCGCCAGCTTTGTGGAACGGCACGCGATGCGTTGGTGTTAGGGGTGTAACGATACCTTCATTTCACGATTCGATATATATCACGATACTGAACTCACGATACGATATTATTGCGATACTCCCAAGACATATGATAAAAGGTTAACAAAAAATGTACTGTTGATTAAAATGCTAACTTTGATATTACATTGTGGGTTTAAATGAACAGGTTTGGACTTGGTGCTTGTAATTCAAAGACAATGGTGACACCAGAATAAAAATATTCATGATTCTGAAGCTGACCATTGCATTATTATACATTATAATCAACATTATATAGTAGTTTAATGTAGTACTGACACTAAAACTCTGAAAACATGATTTTTTTCTTATACAGTAATTTCTATTTTGGGTGAACTATCCACGATACATATTGTCACTATCCACGATACGTATTGTTGCATTTTTGTATTGCGATATATTGTGGCACGATATATTGTTACACCCCTAGTTGGTGTACATGTTTTCGACGCGTACGTTACACGTCTCATCCTGATGTCACGTGTCTTTACTCCATTTTACCGGGATTTGCGTGAACGCACTCACAGATCACGGAAAATCACTGGCAGCACACTGAACCAAAATCAAACGATCCCGGGACAAATCCCGGGTCACATTATCCGTGTATTTTCCGGAATCTCTGTGTGAAAGGGGCTTAAGTGAGGTATTACCTACTAACATTGATTTCATGTGTTTGTAGAGCTCACCAGCTTCAAAGCAAGGCGTGTTATAGCCTTTCGTAAGAACTTGATCGAGATGACTGAGCTGGAAATAAAACATGCCAAGGTGAGGGTGATGAAGTGTCATGTGTCCAGGTGGCACATATGTTCCTACAGTTGTAAATAATTTTTATCAATTTTGTAAATCAATTTTAAAGTTGTAATTATTCACTACCGTTTAAAATATATAAATACTTTTATTCAGCAAGGAATATTCTTACTGACCCCAAACATTTGAACATCTCTATAAAACAAAAGTTTTCTATTTCAAATAAATGCTATTCTTTTGAACTTTCTTTTCATCAAAGAGACCTGAAAAAAAGTGTTACAGTTTCCTAAAAAAAATATTAAGCAGCACAGCTGTTTTCAACAATAATTAATATTATTAAAAATAAGAAATCTTCATGTGACATTGAAGATGATGATGCTGCAAAATTCCGCTTTGCCAACACAGTAAAAGATTATATATTAATATAGAAAACCGTTGTTGTTGTTTTTTTACTGTAAGTAAACAGTAAACCTTTGAATGGTAGTGTACATCTTTCTAGATATACTCAACTATAACATATTTCAACAACTATGAATGTTTATCATTTAAAAAAAAACATTAAAATAGAGTAATGTATATAGTAATATGATCTGTTAATCAATAGGTGTGTGAGAACCTTGATTTTTAACATGGTTTGGCCCAGCATGTTGACTTTCTTCCATCTGTTTTCTCTCCTTATTTTACTCTGTGTTCTCTGTTCTCTACACTCATACAGAATAGTGTGTCCCTTCTGCAAGGCAGCATTGAGATGCTCAAAGGCAACTGACCCACACGATGAGGTCACTGGACCATCTTGAGCTCCTAGCATTGTTACCAACCCAATAGAGGGGAACCTGGATGCACCTACTTCAAAAGTCCTTAATGTGGTTCAATAATCACTCTAAAACTTAAAAAAGAGCCACCACCAGCAATGTCTCTTCCATGTTTACACTATATCTAATTTCTTTTCTCATGCCCGTTTTTACTGCCTGAATCTTGCCACCAAACTGAGGGCAGTGATTATGACATCACCCTAAGCTCTCCCATGTATTTAAGGTCAATAACACAATTGCTGTGTTAAGTAGTCCAGGTCTTGCAAGCATTAGCTGAGATGTTTTAGCTCAGATTATGCAGACAGTTATAAACCACCACAATGACAGAAGAAACAAAAGCACACAACGTGATTTTCTTTTGTTTTTGACTGCAATTTTGTACCTTTAAATGTGATTATTTTGCCTTTTGCTGTCACACTGGAACGCTGATGCATACTAATCATAAACTACTTCATAATACTTGCCATGTGATGACAGAGCAGTATAAATCTCAGAAGTGTGGATTTCTTCAGATATCTTTATAACATTTTTCTCTTCGATTGAGACTCATCTAATGACACAACACAATTTGTCATAGATTACTAGACATGAATATAAGCGCCATGGGAATGTTGACATTAATTCAAATTCTGTCAAATTACATTTTGTCAGGGTCAAAAACAGCACTTTTTGTATTGCATTTGGTAAAGGACGGACTGTGAAATTGCAGACTGACTGATGTCTCCTTTTGGTTTGTGTGGGTGAATCTCACAACTCAACTTTTTTGTTTCTATTAGTAGTTTGTGGAATCAAGAGTTTATTTTGGTGAAGGTCATGCAGCCATGAATAAGATGGTGCTTCCATATATGCTTTCCTCAAGCTGCATGTTTTCACTGAACTCATCCTTTTTTGATGACTGAAGTCAGATCCTATAGAGTCATATGTGAAAAATGCTTTGATTTAAGTTTAAATGAGTTCATTTAGTTTAATAGTTTGCATCCCCACCCTTTCTCTATCAAAAATAAATCAGCATTCTTTATTCAAAAGTATTTTTTTACTTGACTAAATGTTTTCTCTTGATGTTGTTACTAACAGTTTAAGACTTGCTACATTTAAATTCAGTGGACCAATATATGTGTAAAGTTTTATGTAAACCCACAAAAATATGTAACTGTGCTGTTCTTATTATGGAGATTGTTTTGTAAAATCACTATTATAATGATGTGCAAACTCAAATTTTATAAATGATTGTATAGATGAAAAAGGTGTTTTCATATGGAGTATCATCATTTTTATGAAAACTTGCAATAATGAAAATTAATATGCCCTGCTTTCCCAATTTGTGGCTTTTTGTCTTTTCATTCCTCCTTTTTTATGATGATGTAAATGTGAGTTTTTATATATGAGATGTTGATGTTGAGTGGTCTAAATTTCAACGTGAAGATTTACATAAGGTTATGTGATTATAAACCTGCATATTCTCACATTAGTCTCATTGTTCATTGAATGATATTTGGTCTTTTAAACATCAATTATTAATGTTTTAAATTATCCGTTTTTTCCACCAGAGGGTGTCAGTGCTTATGTGTTTCAATGACGTGTCACTTTACTGTTGCTTGCTGTGAGAAATGCTAAATATCAGACATCAGAGCTGAGATAAAAAAAAAAAAAAAATTAGGACACTCTAGCAGCTAAAAAACAAACAAACAAATAGCTCCTTACCAATGGCTTTGGAGGAGGCTTTATTATATGTTATAGATACCACCACAGCTCAATTAATGGGATTACCAGACACAATTACTGCATTGTCTTCCTCATTCCCTTTTGCCAAAAGCACGCTGACTAAAGTTTTTCCTCACATTGTCTTCCTCGTTCCTTGTAGGGCTCATTACATTATCCACTGATTCATATTTTTCTGTCGATGAGAAGAGGAACTGGTTATACTTCTCCATTATGTGATTGTTTCCCTGTCATTGGCCTCTGAACTGTAGGCCTGAATGCCTTAATTTAGACTTTATGGCCCACTATTTTTGGATATTCTTCAGCTAATGTTCCCAGAGACACAATGACAAATATTTGTTAATAAAAAATAATAAAAAAAAAGTACTTGTCTCATGATGAAAGTATTTAGCTCATTCATATTATTTAAGGGAAGGGCAGACCACTGTGCCATGCTCTGCTAAAAAAAAACAAAAAACATAATTTGTTAAATCAATGAAGAGGGAAGCTGCACTTCAAAACAAGTGGGAAAATGTTTTAATTTCAGTCAGGATGTGGGTCAGCTCTTCCAAAACACACAATAGATATGATTGATGTCAGCAGTTGAGGTGGACATTTTGTGGTTTTGCATTGTTGTAAGTGTAGAGTTCCTCATCGTCTGTATATCTGGAAGCTATCCAGTGCATGACTATTAGATCAGATGTGAAATTCAATGATAAACAACCTAGTGGCACTATAGTTTTTATGATCTTTTTTTTTTTACTATCCACTATGTTGTGCTTTGACCCTAAAGCGTAATTGAAACGTTGAACAACAAATAAATGAAAGACAAACCCTTTACTTTTCCCACCAGACCATATCTACTCCTATAGGCTAATTAAATCTGACATTATATATATATATACATATATATATATATATATATATATATATATATATATATATATATATATATATATATATATATATATAATATATATATATATATTAAGTTTGGATCTTAAAATAATATGCATTGCTAAAAGCCTGTGTGGAGTACAGAATCTTGATTCTGATAAAAAAAAAAGATTTTCGGTGCTCAAATCTTTTTGTATCATATCCTTAAACTAACTTATGTGGTATTTAATGTCATTTCGCAGTCAACACATAATAAAGGAATGTCAGAAATAAAATAACAGATATTGAATATCCATTTATTTGTTTGATAGCCTATACATTTTTTTTAAAATAATGTCAGTCTGTTGATCATAATAAGAAAGCAATCCCCCACAGGGAGTTCGGGACCCTGAAGGGAACTGAGAGTACATTCTTCCTTACATGTACAATACAGCTGAAAGAAATATAAGATGTTAATTGGGTCATCCAATACAATTCCACCCACTTTCCAGTCACACTAGACTTTCATTGTGCACTTACGATCCCATTAAATCTTTATATAGGTTATTTGTCCCAGTTTCCTTTTAACCACAATCTAAAAATCATTTTAAGGACCTACTTTTCTACAGAATTTCAATATTGTCCTTATTACCCAATCCCAGTCAGAATTCTGGATCAGAGTGTCTTGACCTGTGTCAAAATTACGACACCTGCACAAAATAGGAGATAGCAAAGGCCAAAATGGGTTCCCCGGCCCTACCTCAATGACTTTTGATATATATATATATATATATATATATAGAGAGAGAGAGAGAGAGAGAAAGAGAGAGAGAGAGAGAGAGAGAGAGAGAGAGAGAGAGAGAGAGAGAGAGATGGGGGTGACAATACAAACCAACTCATAAGAGCGTTCACACTGACAGACAAAATATGCTGTAAACCAGACAGCACGGATAGAATCTCAGTTGCTTAAAGTGCATTGAAGTATTCCATGATGTTCTCTAAAGTCAATGGAGGGCATCTGTTCTGGACTCTCAGTCCATTAAGACAGAAGTGGTGGTTAGGTATGAGTGCTCTCTTGGTAGAAGTTAGCGTGCCTTAGGCACAGCAGCAAAAATAAATATATGGTATGACTTTTTTACGGGCCTATCCAATAAGCAGACCAGTTTGTCAACGCACTTCTCTTGATAAAGATATAGAGAAGCAGTTTTGTTTACTCTGAACAGACATCAAACACTAACAGCTGAACACTGCCATGCAGTCAGTTATAGTTCTTGGCTCCATCTGTGGTCTAGACTAGAGAAAAATGTACAAAACGTTTAAATTGCGGACTGTTTGTGTACTGTACCGTATGTTTAAACGAAAAAACGTCTTATTTTCCCCCTGAATATTCATTACATTTTAGCTTCCAACTTGATTTCTGAATTGAAAAAATTTCTGTATATAAAATAATGGTAACATTTAACGTTAATATTCTTTCGTATTTATATGCATGCCGTTAAGGTTAGGGTTAGGCATTATTAAACAAGCAATGGATAAAAATACTGCCATGACATATACGTTTCTAGACCATGTGCTACTGGAGCTCTGACTCTCTCACTCACTAAGCAAACAGACCACGTTGACATGACCTCGAATGGCTGACCGATAAATCTGTGAGTCAACTATAATTCCATGCCAGATATTTCTAACATTCACATGCATATGGGACCTGTTGTAAACGATTATGAACCAATTATGAAGCATTTTTTGGGCACAGTTTTTTTTATTTTTATCTTAAGGGTGAATAAACATTTGGCATCAAGCATGTGTGATCTGTAATAATTAGGGGCAACAGTCTCAGAGGATTATGTAACTATAAAGAAGGGAACCAAGTTTGAATAAAGCAGTGCATATTTTTGTCCCTATATTGAGAATTTATATATATACGCTGCAAAGAGGAAAAAAAGACATTTGATCTATGAAATAATTAAATATAAAGCATGTTGGAAATGACTTGAGAGGTGTTTCTATAGGCATGAAAAGGTTTGGACTTACATTCAGGTAAATCTACTATGTATTGTTCTTTTGACGCCCTTTTGTTCAATTTGATGTTGTGAGTTTGTTACTAAAGAAATGAATGTGGAATGTGCATCCACTCCTTAAAATTTTGTTCAGTATGAATCTGTCCTAATTTTTTTTCCCTGCTGTGAATTCTACAGAATTTCTTAATCATAATTAAATAATGTTGTGTTTAGAATATAAAATAATACGTACGTATTATTAATAGGTTTAATAGGTAACCTGTTTAATAGGTTTTAAAACAGTTCTACTACTTTATGCCATAGGCCTATTCTTGTAGATTGAAAGTGACCACACCCACTGCTAAACAAATAAATGTGACACACACACAACCACACCAAAGACTAACCTTTCAAAAGTAAATTAAGATTTTTTTATAGTCTCCGTTCAGTAAACAGCTTCATAACAGAGTGTCTTAAGCTTAAGGCAAAGATAAATAAAGACTGATCTTATATTGATCTGTAAGGACATTCACTTTTAGCAATAAATAATTCACACATTGCTTTAAAAATTAATTTTACCACAGTCGTTGTATATCTTATAGGCCTACAGCCTACCTTTAACTTTAGGTATTTTGGCTATACCTTTCCTTTAGGTCTCATAATAATGTTAAGTGAGTCTAACCAGTCCCGATGAAGTTGGAATTTAACATTATATAAATATTAAGCAATGTATTATTTCTTAATTTTCCACACCATGTTTACTTTCAATCCTTTAAATGTTATTTTCATGGGAATTACAAATAAGGAAAAACAAAACTGTATTTTTAAGAAAATTAAATTGATTCATATTCTATCTGAAAATAATAAATTCTTAAGGCCTACGTTTCTGAACAGGCCTGTTTAAAATAGGCTATCACAAACAAACAAACAAACAAACAAACAAACAAACAAACAAAAGGAATGGTTCAAATGCATACAGGCAAGCAACCAGACTGGTGACGTAAAGGGTTACTAAAATTAAATTAAATTAAATTTTTAAAATTAATAGTTTGGTAGTCAAATGAAGTGTGTGACGGTCATTTTTGAAACCCTTTTTGAAAAACGAGTTTTAAAAAAACTACAACTCCCAGTCGAGTCAAAAAGACCAGCCTTCTTTTACGATAACAAAATTCTATTGGTTCGCAACTGTTTGACTGACTCTACTCTAGCCAATCAGCTGTCCCCTGGATGGACGGAATGTGGGCCACTGCCGGCGTAATGCCAGCGCGAGAAAGTGCCACGACTCCACACAGACATCGACTGACTCCTCAAGCTGGGAATAAGATTTTTTTTGTTTTTTTGTTTTGTTTGTTTTTTTGCTGGCGTGGTAAGGCACGAGATAATAATTTCTGTTTAAACTCTTCCTGAAGTTATTCATCCAACGGAAATCTACCGCGAGAGGAGGTGAGATTTAAAGCTTTTGTTATGGCGTTATTCATTAAAAGCTTAAAAGATTTTCAGTAGCAATTAGACGTAAACTTTGATCTCTCCCATTTATTTACTCTCCTCTTTAACTATCTCGTAACTCAAGTGTGTTAAAGACATCTTATAGTAGTCACGAAGCGAATGGCATGACTATAATAAGTGGTTTCACATTTAGATTTTGGGTGATGCTCCTTTGTAGGCAGACAGTTAATATCAGCCTTTCCTTTGTGACCTAGCAAATGAAAACTGTCTATTAAATACACATTTCAGCTCCTATAACTGCTTTAATGTCTGTATGAATTATTCGAAAACAGTTTAAACATAATTCTGGTTGTTCATTCACGTTTCAGGAAGAAAAGTAGCTAACGTTACAGCTGTTGAGTTGTCTCACTCTTCATTTCTTTCATTCAACAGCTAACGTTACCTTTTTAATATGTGTCAAAAGCGAGTGTGTCTTAATACAGTTTAAATACGTAAGAAGCAACAGAAATCAACTTAAAGGTGGTCCTCATCTCCTATTGGCCCATTTTACTTTTAGTAACTTAATCAGGTTTATTATAAATGGATGTCATTGTAATGGTATTAGCATAATACATGTTTGTTTGATCTAATATTGATTTGGCTTTTTCTATTTAATTTAAGTCAATTTAAGTATGTGCATGTATTTGTATATATATATATATATATATATATAATATATATATATATATATATATATAACACAGTCAATGGCTATGCGAAATGGAGCAGTCTAAGTGCATCTGTTTCCCCAGAAATGTAGCATTCCTATGTACTAGTTGCAGATTGCCACTAAACCTCATTATTGTATGTATTGTGCACTGAAGGCTGTCTATATTATTCTTGCTTCTAGAATATGAAGATATTTTTTGGGGGGCACCATGCATTCATGCTTTGGTGCACATTTGAAGTGTGAGATTGGCATGGCAAGAATCCCATGGAAGCAGCAGAGGACTGAAATTTGCTCGGACAGAAAGCAGCGCATGGTGGAATGGAAAACTCGTTGCATAACTGTCTTCTACCAAGCGCGGCGTTTGCATAATGTATAGATGTAGCTTTTTCTTCAAAGTTTATAGTAGAAGTTGAGGGCAGCATAATTGGATGTCTTTTCCTACTCACAAGTTTCTGTAGAAAACTTTTTTTTGGTTGCATGATTCTCTTCTACTAAATGCATTGCTTGCATATTGTATGAAATTTTGTAATTGAAGTTGAGGTTAGCATACTTGGTCATATTTTTTTCTACTTGCAAGTTTCTGTAGAAACTTGTTTTTTGGTTGAATGGACCACCTTTCCAAATGAATAAACTAGATGCTTCTGGAACAGGGAATGTCTATTATGCAGTGTCAAATTTGAGACTTTCTTTCTTGCCTCCAGGCCAACATTCAAAAGCCAGCTTTTATGTCCTTAGAATAAATTGTTAAATAGTAAAGCGATAAATATGTGTTTGATAAAGGAAATCTAGGAAATCCTGTAAGGTAAGATGGCCTCACCTTACTGGGACATTGTTAACGCTTAAGGTGCCACTCTTGTGTTGTGGAACATTAATTGAATATATAAAACATGATTATATTGACATAAAAATGCCACAAACCTCACCATTTTTTCCTTCTTCCATTTATTTTATATGTTTTAGAAAGGACACTAGCAGTCATGGACATATATGATCCTCAGACCCTTGGAATAGTGGTGTTTGGTGGCTTCATGGTGTTCTCAGCTATTGGGATTGCGCTGGTCTCAACATTTTCCATGAAGGAGACCTCCTACGAAGAAGCTATAGCCAAGCAGCGTAAGGAGCAGGGGAAGACCCAATCCAATCAACGATCAGACAAAAAGAAAAAGGACAAGGCAGCAGAGAAGAAAATTCGTGGTAAGAAAAAGGATGATAAGCCCAACGGGAAGCTCCTCGTGTCAGAGGCCACCCCTGAGGTCACAGAAGAACCAGCCGAGCCCAGTCCTCTAATTCTTCCACCCCCTGAACAAGTTGCTGCACCGGCACCTAAGCAAGATGCCCCAGCTCAGTCCCCCCAACCCAACTTTTCTCAAAATCCCTCTCCTCCGGCCCAGAAGTCCTCTCCTCCTGCTCAGAAGTCCTCTCCAGCTCCTCCTGCTCAGAAACCCTCTCCAGCTCCTCCTGCCCAGAAATCCTCTCCAGCTCCTCCTGCTCAGAAGTCCTCTCCAGCTCCTCCTGCTCAGAAATCCTCTCCAGCTCCTCCTGCTCAGAAACCCTCTTCAGCTCCTCCTGCTCAGAAGTCCTCTCCAGCTCCTCCTGCTCAGAAATCCTCTCCAGCTCCTCCTGCCCAGAAATCCTCTCCAGCTCCTCCTGCCCAGAAATCCTCTCCAGCTCCTCCTGCTCAGAAACCCTCTTCAGCTCCTCCTGCCCAGAAATCCGCTCCAGCTCCTCCTGCTCAGAAACCCTCTTCAGCTCCTCCTGCCCAGAAATCCTCTCCAGCTCCTCCTGCTCAGAAACCCTCTTCAGCTCCTCCTGCCCAGAAATCTTCTCCAGCTCCTCCTGCTCAGAAACCCTCTTCAGCTCCTCCTGTTCAGAAATCCTCTCAAGCTCCTCCTGCCCAGAAATCCTCTCCAGCTCCTCCTGCCCAGAAATCATCTCCAGCTCCTCCTGCCCAGAAATCCTCTCCAGCTCCTCCTGCCCAGAAATCCTCTCCAGCTCCTCCTGCCCAGAAATCCTCTCCAGCTCCTCCTGCCCAGAAATCCTTTCCAGCTCCTCCTGCCCAGAAATCCGCTTCACCTACCCCAGCCCAAAAGTCCGTTCCGGCTGCCCCTTCACAGAAGTCTGCTTCAAATGCTCCAGCCCAGAAAGCTGCCCCACCTGTCCCCGCACAAAAATCTGGACAAGCCCAAAAGGCTGTTGCAAATGCTCCAGCTCAAAAATCATCTCTACCTGCACCATCCCAGAATGCTGCTCCACTCACCCAAGCCCAGAAATCCACTCCACCTGAACAAAAACCCAGTACACCTGCCCCGGCCCCTTCCCAAAAGGCTGCTACAGGTACTACTGCATCCCATCCTACTCCTGAAGATGCCCAACCTGCCCCATCTCCTAAGGAGAAGAGGAAAAGGAAAGTCAAAGCAGAGTCTGCTTCTGCTGAGGTTCAGCCCAAATCAGTGGCTCCATTGGAGATGGTTACCAAAAAGGTTCCTGTTATGGCAGTGCCTCCAGTGGGCACTCCAAAAGCTGCCGCAGTGACTGCTTTGCCGGCCAAAGCAGAAGAGCCCAAACAGGATGCTCCACCCAAGAAGAAAGCAGGATCCAAGAAAAAGGCAGAGCCAGGTATGCTGTTATCTCCACACACACAAAAAAAAACATACTTAGTGGTCAGATAATTACTAGGCAGGCAGGATACACAGACCCGATGATGTAAAGGAGGCTGCCCCCTCCTGGTTCTTGTTGAAACTTAAATTTGTTAACATAACATTTCACTTAATTAGCATTAGGGATGCTAATGATTAATCGATGATCAATTAATTGTCGTTGTAGTTGGTAAAAACGTGTCGATTACGCAAGGTCACCCTTTCAGTGCGTAGATTTGAGATTTAGTATGACGACGCAGAAGCAAAACAAGTGCATCAGACACACAAGGAAAAATTAAGGGACCGTACTGTAGTTAATGAAGCCAAACAAGACTATAGCGTTATGGAATATTACTGACATTATTCAAGCAAAACGAAACGTTATGGAGATTGAATAAAAGTACTGTTTTTCGTATATAACTAAATATGTTCTGTAATATGCACAATATCCTATGCACATTTGGGAGAAAATAACACTTATGATAGCAGAACAACCCATTTGCCCATGTATCTCCCATACAAATGCACACACACAGTACAGACATGCACATGGAAAAATACATGTTCCTCATTATTTTGTACTGAAGAGACGCGATGGTAGTGTCCGATTCATAAACAAGCAAATTATTTTCATATAATAAAATCAGCGAGCAAATTGCACTGAAAAATTAATTCATCAATTGGACCGGTCTGCATCACTTAACAATTCTCTGAATTCACAAGTCTGACTTAAAATGAGCCAAGCATGGGAGATCCTATTAGATTAACATTCATGTTAAATAATCTTCATTGTCTTTAATATCTTTATTTAATATATATATATTTATTTTAATTGACTTGAAATAACATACTTTTTATTTTTATATATATATATATATATATATATATATATATATATATATATATATATATATATATATATATATAAATCATTATCAGTATCATTATTGTGTCAGGACTCAGGTTGATGTAGTAGACACTAATATTAGACCCGGAAAATGAAAAAAGCCAGTCCAAATGTTTGTGTAGGACCCAGGTATGTCTTAAAGGAAGTTTGGCTTCAGTATGCAATAACAGGATAGATTGGTTTGCCAGACCCTTAAATACAAAGAGATAAAACTGTTTTGGCTAGACCGCACAGATGACATCTACATGTAATAAACCTCCAAGCTGAGCCTGGAAAACCTGAATATATCGTGTATGTGAAGTGGCTGACTCAGGAGTTTATATGAGTGTTACTTTCTGATGTCATTAATTTAATTCAGAGTACCGTCTGGATTGTCTCTTCTGACAAATAGCGCTGATGTGCTCTATTTCCTTTGTGGGCGGTGTGTTGGAATAGCACTAGTCCTTATTTGCTGATGTTGGCTCTGATTGGTTGCAGAGAGCTCAGAGTGGGTTTATGTCTGAAGTGGTACTCAGGGGAATTGAGGCAGTGAGCTGCATTCTTCTGCTCATGTGCTGAATTTCATGCACGTATGTGCTATTACACAGGCTATTAGGCACATTAGATTCAGTTGAGTTTCATTTAATAATGATTTCATAATCTGAACCTTGATTCTAATGTCCTTGATTCTCATGCTGTTATGCATAAGTTTGGCTTTACTTTGTCTCTATTTTGCACAAGTGTGCAAAACTACATATGGTTAAAGTTGGCATAAAGCAATACCATAAAACAATCTAGATAAATTACCCAACCTCACATATTATTTAATCTATTGTTTGAAGAGTCAACCATCCAGTGTTATCATTAACTACAAATAATAATACAAATATATATATATATACATTAAATGCATTTATTTCAGTTATTTGCAAGGGAACATTTCTAATTTTTGTTTCACTTTAAGTTGAAGTACTAAAAATACTAAAACTAAAATAAAGAAAATGTATCTAAAAAAAACCTAATGAACACAACAAAATAACTAAAACTATGTATAATTCTATGAATTATGAATTAATTAAAAAAAATATAAATACTGTAATATTATATCAATGAAACTGAAATAATAGTCTTATATAATACCACTCACTTGTGATGAGGTAGGCTATTGCACTGCTTTGATCATGGTAAAATGCAGAGAGTTTTGCGCCAGCGTGCAGGTGGGTTTCCAAATGCACTCAGAATTCCACTCCTCTCTACGAAGTTCAGCTTGGCCCTGTTCAAACAATACTTTTGCCTCAACTACTCCATTA
The DNA here is from genome assembly GCF_949152265.1 of Phoxinus phoxinus. Lineage (NCBI taxonomy): Eukaryota > Metazoa > Chordata > Actinopteri > Cypriniformes > Leuciscidae > Phoxinus > Phoxinus phoxinus. The sequence goes on along the minus strand of NC_136889.1, from coordinate 19,185,474 downwards.
GGGGAGCACACAAAGGGCTTTAGAGACTGGACAATAGGAGTTTATTGCCAGTCCTGGGTGCCATCTCACCCTGGTGCCACACACTGGTGCCATGCTGGCACTGTCTAAATAACAGTGAGTCAATAAAGGACATGATACCAGCACATGCACACACTGTACGAGTCCAGTTATCTGTATCGTACACGTCATTCCCTTGAAGCTGCACTTCAACAGGTCTGTCTGTTTTGTTTTTATTACTGTGCTGATCTGAATTGGATGGTGATTATGCTGTGGGTTTTAGGAGTGTAATAATTGGGTTGGAAAAATCACTCTTAAACACAAAGAGTTTAGTATACACTGTGCTGGGCCAGAGACTGATCTGCTTCAAAGCACTTCTTAGCTTTTTGATTCGTCATCAAAACAACAATGGCACTACAGAAGGGGGCAACTATCTTCTCTGTGGATGGCAGTTATCTTTGTGATTTGTGTCCCTTTTTGGCGTGCATAACCTTAATAATTGATCATTTCTCCCTCTCTAGCGGTGGCTGCAGACCCCGCAGACAGCCCACTGTACCTGCCCTATAAGGCTCTGCTTTCCACGATGAGGAGTATGGAGTTCACTGACGTAGAGGCCCAGAAGCTCATTGAGATTCTGTCTGATAAGACTGGCATTATTCAAGACACATGGCACAAGGTATGGCCAACTTCCTATAGTTATGTTTTTATGTCTTGTTTTATATTTTAAGTGAGTATTATTGAACCCATCACTTTATTAAAACTCTGTCTAAACAGTGTTTCGTGCATGTTTATAGGCCACACAGAAGGGTGATCCTGTGGTTGTGCTAAAGAAACAGCTGGAGGAACGAGACAAGCAGCTGGCAGCTGAGCAGGAGGACTCTGGAGCTGCTAAAAGCAGACTAAGGGATTTGGCTAAAGTAAGGCCTGAAACACTCAAGCTAGTATAAAAAAATAAGAAAAGTTTGATATGTGCATATGCATCAAGCATTACAAGTACTCTATCATTGACTGTCCTTTTATTAAATCTTTTGCTTTAGTCTGATATTGACAGTTGCAAGGTTTGAACCTATGATGCCATTCAAAAGTTTGGGGTCGGTAAGATTTTGTAATGTTTTTAAAAGAAAATTCTCACTCATTTATGTGATCAAGAATACAGTAAAAAACAGTAATATTGTAAAATATTTACAGCTATTTTCTATTTCAATCTATTTTAAAGTGTAATTTATTCCAGTGATGCTAATTCTGAATTTGAGCGGCCGTTACTGCAGGCTTTAGTGTCATTTGATCGTTCAGAAAACATTCTAATATGCTGATTTGGTGCTCAAGAAACGTTCTTATAAATAATGTTGAAAACAAATGTGCTACTTAATATCTTTATGGAAACCATGATACATTTTTTTTTAGGATTCTTTTCAGGAAATTTGTTACATTTATTTTTGTATCATTATAAAATTTAAATTTATCAAAATAAATATGTCCTAGCTAAAAAAAAGTATTAATTTTTTTTATAGCGACCCCAATAGCGACCCCATTTAGCGACCTCATAGCGACCCCAAACTTTTGAACAGTAGTGTACAAATGTTTGTTTTGCAGCTCAGATGTTTTAAGCACTACACAGCACATGAACAAGAAGCCTATATTGTGATGGCCTATTTTCACGTCAGATAATGACCTGTGTTTGGTTTGTGTGTAGGAGCTGTCTGTGGAGAAGTCAAAGGTGGCATCTGTAGAGACCAGGTTGAGCTCTCAGCTGAGCAAGCGAGAGCAGGACATTATCGCCTTGCAAGCACGCATGCAGGCCAGTTATCAAGACCACCTCGCTGAGTCTCAGCAGCTCAATGCCAAAGTAAGAATTCAGCACAGATTCTCTACTGTACACCTGCATGGGAGCAAGACTCTATGACAAGTTATGAAATTGCAAGGACATCAGGCAAAAATATTTTTTAGTAGGACAGTCAATTAAAATAATTACTGTATGGTAATTGATTAACCTCAAATTATGAATTGGCTTAAAGGGTTAGTTCACCCAAAAATGAAAATAATGTCATTAATGACTCACCCTCATGTCGTTCTAAGCCCGTAAGACCTCCGTTCATCTTCGGAACACAGTTTAAGATATTTTAGATTTAGTCCGAGAGCTTTCTGTCCCTCCATTGAAACTGTATATACAGTATACTGTCCATGTCCATAAAGGTAATATAAACATCATCAAAGTAGTCCATGTGACATCAGTGGGTTAGTTAGAAGTTTTTGAAGCATCGAAAATACTTTTTGGTCCAAAAATAACACAAAATAAGACTTTATTCAGCATTTTATTCTCTCCCGGGTCTGTTGTCAATCCTTCACAGTTACGCTGATGGCGTAAGACGCTGATGACGTGTATTTCTGGTGCGCCCGAGCTTCATTTATAGACTGAGGGAAACACACGCTGTAAAAGTGTCTCATCCGCGACATGCACATTTACGCACCATTAAAAAAATGATATCCACGCAAACAATGTAGAATAGCTTGAATGTAGCGTGCGTCTCCCTCAGACTGTAAACGAAGCTCGGGCGCACCAGATAACACGTCATCAGCGTCTTCCGTCAGCAGCGTCACTGCGGAGTCGTGAACGCAGATTCACAACAGACCCGGGAGAGAATAAAATGCTGAATAAAGTCTTATTTTGTGTTATTTTTGGACCAAAAAGTATTTTCGATGCTTCAAAAACTTCTAACTAACCCACTGATGTCACATGGACTACTTTGATGATCTTTTTATTAACTTTATGGACATGGACAGTATACTGTATATACAGTTTCAATGGAGGGACAGAAAGCTCTCAGACTAAATCTAAAATATCTTAAACTGTGTTCCGAAGATGAACGGAGGTCTTACGGGCTTAGAACGACATGAGGGTGAGTCATTAATGACATTATTTTCATTTTTGGGTGAACTAACCCTTTAAGTATGACTAAATAAATGTTTTTTGTAAATATTTGTAGTAGATTGTACCAGTAATGGTTTTGTCATTAATATTAGTTGTAATGTCAAATTAGGTAAATGTATTCAATTTAACAGGATTAGATACTTTTAATTAATCACATTAGTGAGGTTTGGCAGCCTTAATATTTACGTGACATGCCTAAGCCCTTTCTGTTCGTTCTCAGATCTCGGCTCTCCAGGACCAGTTGGAGAAAGGCCCTAATGCTCAGCTGGCCCGTCTACAGCAAGAGAACTCCATCCTCAGAGATGCGCTTAACCAAGCCACCAGTCAGACGGAGAGCAAGTATGAACCTACAGCTCCTGCCAAACCCAAAAATGTCTTGCTTGCTTAATTGATCTTTTTCAGAGACCACACCTTGATGTTCAAAACCTTTGACCAATGACATTGCAACAGACTACCTAGCATGACATATTTAGGAATATCCTCAAATATAGGAACCAAGCAACTGTGGTTGCCTACGACAAAAATTAGTTCTTTTTTTTTTTTTACTTCCTGATCTTTGTGTGCACGATTCTTCATGGCTCATTCCAAATTTTTTTCATTGCCTTCATAATTTATCTAATGACATTCTGTCTCTATTTAAATGTATTTAATAGTTTCTTTATTGGTCTAGTCAAAATGCTGAATTGGCATTGTTGTTGAATTGAAACTGTTGTTGTTGTTTTTTTGCTTGTGTGTTCAAGATTTTTTTTAAATGGTATTCTTCAGTGATAAATATTTAAATATATATATATATATATATATATATATTTTTTTTTTTTTAACTTATTTTTTTTTTTTACATCCCTTCAATTCCCTGGCACCATTCTGATACGTAACATTCATTTAGAAGTAACCAGATAGAATTTCACTTGGATGTCTATCAATTACAATAGCAAAATGTATTGTGAATGGTGTTTCATGTTGACTTTAATATTACACTGGTGTGTTCAGAATGGTGTTTGTTTTTCTTCTCTCCATTAATTTTTTTTTTTTTTTTTTTTGGTGCATTAGACAAAATGCTGAATTGGCCAAACTGCATCAGGACGGCATTCGGCTGAATAAGGAACTGGTAGAGAAGAATAGTGCCTTGCAGGCTGAAGAACAACTCAGGAAAAATCTGGAATCTAAAGCTGCCACAGCTGAGAAACAACTGACCCAGCTGCAGGTCAGAGGCCCATCATTAAACCATTCTGTGCACCACAGACACCAATCATTATTGGTATAGTGACCAGGTGTTTGCAATTTGATTAATTAACTGTTGTTAAAAACGAACCTGAGATGTTGTTGGTTACACACCCTGACGAAGGCATGTAGCCGCAACGCGTAGGTGGATCTGTCACCATTTTTAATGTTTTGAGCCATCCATAAAATAAAGGCTTTTTAATAGGGCTGTAACTATTAATCGCGATTAATCGAAATCCAAAATAAAAGTTTGTGTTTACATAATATATGTGTGTGTATTGTGTATATATAAATACACACACATGCATGTATATATTTGAGAAATATTTGCATTTATATACTGCATATATATTTTTATATGATTTATATTGTATATAAATAGAACTATTTTATATATAAATAACACATTTTTATTAAATATATACATGCATGTGTGTGTATTTATATATACAAAATAATTATACACAATGCACACACATATATTATGTAAACACAAACTTTTATTTTGGATTTCGATTAATCGCGATTAATCGTTACAGCCCTACTTTTGAACTTTTTTCTACAAATTTCGAGTGCCTTGGAGTTCCTAATTTAAATTATTTAGCCGCGTTTCCACCGCGGGAACTTTCCCCAGGAACTAGGAACTTTGGGGTGGTACTCGGTGTGTTTACACCGCAGGAACCAGGGTCTAAATGAAGTTCCGGGTAAATATTTCCCCCTCAGAAAGTCCCTGCTGGCGAGGTAGTACTTTTTCAAAGTTCAGGAACTTTCGGGGGTGGGACTTGTGCGCTGAACATGCTGATTGGTTGTGTTCACGCCGCATTTTGACTGGATGACTCCACGCAGCATTCTATTTTAACCGGCATTTTTAAAAATCTATTGCGGTTCGTGGCATCATGCGCGAGAGTTGTCCGTCTGCAAATATGGAATTTAATTTTTTTTTTTTAAACACAGCTGGACCGACGACGAGGTTACGTATTTGTGTAACAGGAAATTTTCTGCGCGTTCGTCCCAGCCATCTCACATTCATGTCCGCAATACATCACAAACACAACTGCAGCACAATTTTAATCTCCTCCATACTTATTATAAATGTGGCGCTCAAAACTGATTACTGTGCATCGCAGACTGGGAGGAGCAGACGCGCGCAGTTTATAATCTTCCCGGTACTTTAGACCGCGGTGTAAACGCAGAAAGCAACCGGTCTGGGGCAAAAAAAGTTCCTGGGAAAAGTTCCTGGGACAAATTGTTCCGGGTAATTTCGGTGGAAACGCGGCTTTAGATTCTGTATCCCATACAACCAAAGAGCACCGAGATTTTACACCCTGAAGCAGCACTTCTTTTTGCATTATTTGCTCTGACCAATCATTATTGTTTAGGTTGCTGAATTGTAGTTAGTTTTGTACCAAATAGCTGAACAACAATAGCTCAAGCAGTGCCTCTTATGAAAGAGTTCAAAATGCCACTCTAATTCTTATAAAACCTCTCCCAGCATGAGTACCAGCCTCATTAGAGCATTCTGCTACCACTTGCTGGGGTGTTTAGCCTTGCACATCGGCAGGTATGAAGCATAGTTTCTTGCAATCTGTGTGTGTATTGAAGAAGCTTGATTAGGCTTGCTGGTAAAGCTCAGCTCAGACTTTGACCCCCCAGTGCTGGTGCCTCTACTAATGGGATTGTTCACATGCTGGCAGAACATTTGATTGCCAGTTTGATCGCTCAGCAGTGCTCCGTGAGTTGGAACATGGCCAGAGCTACAAGAAAGTGCTTCTTCGAGCGATTTGGAATGTGAGCCTGCCTAAGTAGTACAGTTTCAGACAGAAGTATTTGATTATTCATACGGGAAGGACAGATAAAATGGCTTTAGCTTTGAGAACAAACTGCGTTTTTTCGCTAATCCTCTGCTACAAATCAAAGGCCACCGGATAAAAAGCTGCCTTTTGTTGAAGTGTTTACTGAGCTCATTTTGAGCATCTAGAGACGATGTACTGCAAGGGAGAGACATGGATAATGTCTGTAGAGTCAATGTTCCCATGTTACGTTTGCATAGTTCCTGTTTAGAATTTAGTCTAAATGAACATCAGGACCTAAAATTAATTAATTAAATGTACTGTGGCTCCAAAAAGTAATTGGATGCCTAAGCCACTATAAAACACTTTTTTCATAATAATCAAAATATCAAATTGCATTAAATATATTATATTACCAAATATCACACCAAATTACATTTTACATTTCAAAAGTACTTTTTTTTTTATTAATAGAAAAATGTTAGCATCATTTGTTTGCAGATGGGTCAAACCAACCAAATTTTGGAAATGTATCCAGCTCAAATTTTTTATTTTGTTAATATTTTTTTTCTGAAGAAAGACAAATATAAATGAAGAAAGCCAAAATATGAAATGTTATGTATGTATATTGACTGAGTAATCCACTATTTTGTGGATTACTTGCAGCCAATTTACAGGGTGGTAAAAATGACTTATGACTTAAATCTCATGACTTAAGCTGTCCATCAACAGAGATTGGTAGGTCTATTAGTACAATCTGTTGACTTTAGCAATATTTGTTGCATTATATGCCAACGATGACACTTCATAAAAGCACTTCTTGTGTTTTTTGCCCCAAGTTTGCATGCCTGTAAGAAGTATTAAAGGTCTCTTAATATCTTTTTATATTCTGATTCTTAACAAACTTTTCTTTTGGTATCTTAATTTTTAAGACCCGATATGGTTCAATCCCAGAGATATGGAGATCTCAATGTGGCTCCATGAGTAAATTGGTAATTTGTACACCTTTTTAGTGGTCAAACACCAAATGTGGGTCACTTTGCATACATCTGACACCTTCTTTTTTTAAACAGGAATATCCGAAGAACAAATAATATTAAATCCAGAAATGTATCTCGTTTTTTTTTTCTTTTTTCTATCAACACAATTGTCATTTTCACCCCCCTCTACACATTAGTGAATTACTCCGTAAATATACATCCATAACATTTAATATTTGGCTTTCTCCTTAATTTATGTATTTCTTTCACCAGAAATAAATAAATTTTTAGCTGGGGACCTTTGGTTGAATTGACAAGGAATGACCCAGATTTCATGTCTTGGTTTGATGTTTTGTTATAAAATGTAATGTAAATGTAATAACATTTTTGTGGATCCACTTAGTGGGATTTTAACATGTTCAAACCTGCTTTGTTCATTAAGACTTTGAATTCAGCAGAGTTGCGCGATCAAACTTGACATGTGTTTTCTGTGTTATGGTTTATCCTCTGTAGGCGACCTGGATAAGCAGCGAACAGGCCCTGCAGAAGCATTTGGAGGAAGTGAGTGAGGAGCTCAGACAGACCCAGAGCAGCAGAAACAGCTTTCAGACACAACTTGAGCAGAAAGACACCACTGCTCATGCAGGTCAGCACCCACTTGGTTCTTAAGCAAGGAAGCACATTGTTGAATCACAAGATGGATCCAGATTGCTTCAAATCATTTCTGTATAATTGGAAAAGCAAGATAATGGTTCTATGTGGGCTTTAAATCCTGCAAAGTGTGATACTTGCAGTATCACCAAAGTGCCCTTGAGCAAAACACTTAACCTCAGATTGCTTTGGACAAAAACATCAATTATATGATGAATTAATAATAAGAAATAAGTGTTCTCTTCCTAATTGCACTGTTTCAGAGGCTCAAGCTCGTGTGGCCAGTGTGGAGGCGGAATTGAAAGAGCGGAGCGAACAGTTGGAGAGTCTGCAAAGCCAGCTCAAACGTATACAGGCAGAGCGAGAGCAGCAACTGGGGGCAAGCCAGAACAAAGAACAAAACCACAACTCAGAGGTGACACTCAGCTTTCCATGCCCCAATACATTTATCTGTGTCACATAATAATAGTCATGTATTATCAATCATTCAATTTCACCTTATATAAAAGTCTCATAAAATAATTTGTAAATGTCAAATTGAATAAATGGGTTGAAGTTTGTTAAATGTTTATTTAAACTTTTGACATTCCTAATTAGGGGTGTAACAATACATCGATATGGATCGATGCATTGATGCCACACATAAGATATCGATATACGGTACCTTTATTTTAAAACACTCCACATACTCACGTAATTTTCTCAGCTGAAAATAACGCCTGACAAGATTGACTGAACCCAAACACGTTTTGTCACAAAAGCCGTCCACTGTCAAGGCATCACGAGTTCATGTTTTACAGCAGAAACTGACAAACACCCTTGTTGTTTGTGAACACAACCCAAAAAGTCAGTTTTAGCGAATCAGCGCGCAGTATTCAGGTCAGGTGACAAGGCTGTTAGTCACTTCGAAAAGACGCGCTAACTAAGAGGAGTTTCGTCAAAGCTGACTAAAAGTGATCGAGGATGGATAATTTAAACGAATTTGATGAACCCCTGATATCTAAAATTTGAAACTTTTTTTATGGCAACGTTGCTAAAGTTAATGGTGAGGGAAAAGCTCCATGTACTGTAATGCGTGTAATCACAACAATAAAGTTTGTAAGGCGTCTATGTCAGATGAGGAGATAAACGTTACAGAGATTAAGTGAGTGTTTTATTATGTATCATAGCAATAACTTGGTTTTGTTTAACTCTGAAACATGAAATATCTGCTTTTGCCAACAAAAAAAACTATTATTGGAGTTATCTGCTTTTGCTTAAAAAAAATTACTTTTAATATATAAAAATTTTTAAATACTTTCAATGAACTTTAATTTGGTAAGTTACCTGTATTTTTTGAGTTATTACTTAATCAAAACAATCCAGCTGCTGTTTGGTTGATATTACTGGGAATGCACAATAAAAAACATAATTTATGAAAATTAATCAGAGTTATCTGTTTTTGCAAATGAACTCATCTGTTCTAAATGTCCCAATTGGGAGAGGGTGTGCAATTTTCAAAGAGTTTAATTAAATGTTCATGTTATTTATTTTGGTTGCATTTGTGAGTTAATAAACATTAATAAACGTAAACACAACTCTGGTTGTGTAAACTTGACACATATCTAAATATCGATAATTTATTCGATATAGCCCTGAATCAAATCGTAATTGTATCGCAGAATTTGAGGTATCTGCAAATATCGTATCGCTGGCTGAGATAATCGGTATTGTTTGGTAATAAACTGTCTGATTTACACCCCTATTCCTAATAATAACTGTTCATCTGTATCAGTCTATACATTTTAATTTACATTTATTATTTTAGCAGAGGCTTTTATCTAAAGCAGGGGTGTCCCTGCCTCGTGAGGGCCACTGTCCTGCAAAGTTTACCTCCAACCCCAATTAAACACATCTAAATAGCTAATCAAGGTATTACTAGGCATACTAGAAACCTTTAAGCCAAGTTGGAGCTAAACTCTCCAGGACTAAGTTTGGACACCCCTGATCTAAAGCAACTTACAGATGGGGTATAGAACAAGTGAGATAGATATGAATGAATATGAAATTACTGCTCAACCATATATTATATAAGCATTTGCATTTATCGTTATTACAGGCTTTCATGGCTGAACTGGAGCAAGCAAAGAGCAGGTACGATTTACCGTTTGTGTATGCTGCGGTTTTTTTAAATCCTTGTTTTCCAATTAAAATATCTATGTATTCTTAAAACATGGCTTTAAGTTGAAACAGGATATTTACTTGAGATGCAGAATTGCATAAGATAAAACTTTTCAGATTACATTGTATTGAGTTTTTTTTAGTTAATTACATTTTTCTTGTATTTAGCATAAACTTCACACAAAATATTAGTACATTAATACATTTAAAACAGCACTCAACCTTTTTGACCATGAATAACCTGTTCAATCTCTAGCCTGAAAGAGAAAGAAAGTAGAGTTTCAACTCTTGAAGAGCTGACCCAACTCAAAAACACCATCGCCAATCAGGTGCCAGTTTCATTAGTAAGTTTAACTTGTAGTGTGTAAAAAACTTTTTTTTTATTGTACTACCTTATTTGAACCAATCACACGTCCTCTTTAGGTGGATAACACAACAGAGATGCAGCAACTGCAGCACAGGTACAATGAGGATGTTTTCTGCTGCTTTACTAGTATAGTTCAGTAATGCTTGGATGATTTGAATGATTTTAATTTGTTTATTTTATCTCTTCATTTGAATTAAAGCATAAAAGAAAAGGACGAGCAAATAGCAACTCTTCAGGGAGAACTCCAACAGGTTAAAGAAAAAAGTTTAGACCTCAACACAGTAAGTTTATCATATGCAAACTTGCAAACCTCAAACAATTAAATTCAGTCTTAACCATTCGTGCTGTTTTTATTTATTTATTATTTATAGCTTGAAAACACAGAAATGCTGGAAAAGCTACAAAACAGGTATGCGTCATTCATTTGTGATCCAAGTAACAGCTTCAAATTCATGTTTTTTCACATTCTGTTAAGATTTAATGCCATGTGTTCTCTCTTTCCTGTTCTTGTAGTTTGAAAGAAAAAGAGTCTCAGATGGTTTCGTTTGAAGAAGAGATAAGGCAGTGTAAAGAACAGTACAACACTAAAGTAAGTGAGACTGCTGTTATTATTCTGTTTTTTTAAAAGCTAAAGTGTATAATTTGTTAGTTTAAAGGGGTCCTATTATTCTTTTTTTTATTTTCAACTTTCTTTAGTGTGTAATGTTTCTGTTTGAACAAGAAAAATCTCTGCAAAGTTACAAAGCACAAAGTCCATTTCAAAGAGAGTTATCCCTTTATATCAGTAAGCACTGTTTCTGAACTCCCTGAAACATTTCTGAAACACGCTCGAAGCGCTGGTCCAATTACTGCACACTGGTCCAGTCGACTAATCAGAGCACATTTTGCTTTCGGAAGGAGGGGCTTCATAGAGACTGAAACTAAGCAAAGGCTACATCCTAAATAACATACTTCCCTACTATATAGAAGGCGAAAAGCAATATGTGACGAAAGAAGTACATACAAATTCACAGTACTCCTAAAAGAGAAGTCAAAGTACCCAGATGACCTACTTCTGGTGAGATTCTGAAGTGTGCATATGATGGACACTACTATCTCATGAGGCCACGGGAGAGGATTTGTGAGTGGCAGTGAAGCAACGTAACTGACCCTGGTAGGTCCGTTACATAGTCAACATGGCGAATGTAGTGCGTCCAGATTACATTCAGAATACACGCATTCATACTATATATAACATACTTTTTTTTAGCGGTCGCAAAGTAAGCACTTGCTCAAGAGAATGCGATTTCAGATGCAGCCAGAGCGTTACAGACAGACTGGGAAGCGAGGTGCTGTAACAATTAGGGATGCACCGATAGATACCAGTATCGGGTATCGGGCCGATACTGAGCTCATGTACTCGTAAAAATGCCCCCGATACCAACAAACGATACCAGGCAGCGTGTGAACAGTGTTTGTGTCCAGACAAAGAAACACTGACAACAGAAATTATAATGGGGATAAAAAAGAAGGCTGTTTATGAAGTAAATATATCTTATTATTGAAATATTAAACAGAATATAGTAACGCCTATATAGCGGAGGTGCGCGAGCTGATAAGAGAAAAACGCGCAGTGGATTGAGCGCGCCCCGGCATATACGCGTGTGCTGGTCGAGCACATCAGACGTCAGTGGAAAGTTTGTAGTTCAGTCGGATGTCAATGGCAAAGAAAGTAAAACGACGCATGTAGCTTATTATTAACGTTAACTGACCAGAGAGAGAGAGAGAGAGAGAGAGAGAGAGAGAGAGAGAGAGAGCGAGAGCGCGCACTTCTGTTGAATGCTCTTGATTGCTGATCATGCACGTGTTATTTGGATTAAAACTAAATCGTATATGTAAGTAAAACATGAACTGTTACCTTATTTATGTTTAATGAGTGGTTGCCTGCATTATTACAGGACATTTGCAGGTCAAGAAGTTCCATGAACTTAAAACATCCAAAACGCGCCCTGAAAACCAGCGTCTCAGTGCGCGAATACTGAATTGAAGTCTTTCACATCTTGCGCTTGTACGGATGAATTCACACAAAACTATGTAAAAACGCTCGTCTTGGCGAGTATGCTAATAAACAAAGTCTGTTATATCTCAAGTGAACGTAGACGGTATATTCAAATGGGGTCTGTGCGTTCGGTCTTAAATTTGCAGCAGTTTAATTAATCTGCTGCTGTGTTTCAATGTTAATCAAACAAAGGACAAATAAATTGCTCTTGAATAAATAAATAGGCTACCTTTTTTTAACTTTACAAAAAGATCCATCTATATTTAATTTATACAGTAATGAATATGCAGTGCATTAAATATATATTTGATGAACAAATTAAGTTTAAATTGAATAAACAACTAATATGATTGATATTCTTTTGGTTTCTCTACCAATACATTTAAAAATTACAAATGCATGAATTAAAAATTAATTGAAAATTAAAAATACAGGTATCGGTTACCGTATCGGTATCGGCGAGTACCAAAAATGAAAGTATCGGACTCGGGCTGGAAAAAGTGGTATCGGGACATCCCTAGTAACAATGTAAATCATTTTTTGAACATTCAAGCATAAAAAACAATTGTAGTAGACCCCAAAAACTAAATCAAGACTTAAAGGCATAATAGGTCCCCTTAAAAAAAGAAAGAAAAAAAAAGAAGTGTTTTGGACCATTTCTATAAATGTTCTCTTCATTTACAGCTGGAAGACAGCACAGCCAAACTGGAGTCACTACATAAAAGGTACATATTCAATACTACTGAAAGCCACTGCATCTTTATGTTCCTGTCAGCCACCCACATTAAGATCATTCTTTGTTGAGTGGTTTTTCGTGATGTTTTTCAGTGTATCTGAAAACGAGAGCCTTGTGACATCACTACAACAGGAAGTGCAGCAGCTCAAGGAACTAAATCAGTCACAGGGCAAGAGTTGCGTAAGTAGCCGAGACAATTGTGGACGTGTCATTATCTTGCATGTACACAGTGATTCATAAAAATATGCGTAGGCAGCACACATTATCATGTCAGCTGGGTATATGGCGTTGTTGTATAAAGCAGATTGTTGCAGAGCTCTTGCATTTCCATGTCAGGAGTGTTGACATAAAGATACCATATAGGTCTTTCTGTGTGTGTAAAATGTGACCGGTATTACTGGTATTGAAAATGGTGACACCATATCAAGGATCAAGGAAGTGTTATTTTACGCTGCAGTTCTCAAATCTTTTTTTCACATTGTTTCACTATTTGGAAGATTATTTTGGATTAGTCAGTGTTTAGTTGTGCTAAGAGTCTTAGCTATTACCCAAGACAGAAAATAAAATGTGAAGTTTAAGAGGTTTTGTGCTGTTAATGTAAATAGTGTGTTCAGTTGTCTCTGAGCATATAATGTCATTACAGGAGAGTTTGGAGGGCATGCTGAAATCTTTCCAGGCTGAGACCAAAGAAGTTCTTCACTCTCTTTTTCCACACATCAACATAGAGACAGCACAGGTGTCTAGGATTTCAGTTTTCTTGTTTCATTTCTCAGTTTTGTTTTTGGATTCACTTGTAATGTTGGCTTGTTTTTGAAATGCAAATACATGTAACATCAATCCCTCTACACCTACACTACAAAGAGTTTGGGGTTGGAAAGATTTTTAAAATGTTTTTGAAAGATGTTTCTTATGCTCACCAAGGCTGCATTTATTTGATCAAAATACAGGCATATGTGAGATATTATTACCGTTATTTAAAATAACTGTTTTCTATTTTAATATATTTTAAAATGTAATCTATTCCTGTGATGACAAATTAATTTTAAGCATAATTACTCCAGTATTCAGTGTCACATAATCTTTAATAAATTATTCAAATATTCTGATTTGGTGCTCAAGAAGCATTTATTATCAATGTTGAAAACAGTTGTGCCGGTAAATATCTTTTGTGGAAACCATGATACATTTTTTGTTTCAGCCTTCATTCACATTATAAATATTTTGTAATGTCTTTACTGTCACTTTCGAGCAATTAAATGCATTATTGCTTAAAGTATTTATTTCTAATAAAAAATCTTAGTTACCCCAAATGGTAGTGTACTTGATCTTGTCATGAACATAAAATGGAGTCACTTTATTAATAAATAGATGTACATTATCTTCCATCACTTCCTCTATTCACATCCTTAAATGCTGTCTAATCCAGAGTCTCTCTTTCTTTTCCTTCAGGCCAAATGGCTTCAGGACTTTGCTGTGAATGCACAAGAGGTGCTAAATCAGAAGCAACCGAGCCAAGAATCCCAGCAAAGCACAGAGATGGAGGTGAGCATGCTGCAGTTTCTGGCTTTGTGCTATTATCTTAGGGGCTCTTCATCGCTCCCTAGTGGGCATGTAAGGCATATTTGTAGTTATTACAATGTTGTTTTATTACATAGGAGTTAATGGGGAAACTACAGGCAGCCCAGGACAGTCAGTGCACACTACAGTCTGAGTGTGAACAGTACAGGAGTGTACTGGCTGAGACGGTGAGATTATACACTAATAATTACATAGTTACATTTGAATGGGAATGACATTGAGCCATATTTGTTTAATCTTATTCTATAGGAGGGGATGCTGAAAACACTTCAGAAGAGTGTAGAGGAGGAGGAGACGGTGTGGAGGACCCAGATAATGGAGTCAGAGGACAAACTGAAGATGGTGGGTACACACACACACACACACACACACACACACACACACACACACACACACACACACACACACACACACACACACACACACACACACACACAGAAAAAGTGTTTTCTTTGATTATAGAAAATATATTTTAGATTTGGTTTTGTTATTCAAGTTTTCTTGGACAAGCTGTGTTTATGGATAACTTTTCGGGGGAAATTTGGAAGATCACTACCACCAAGGGACAGTGAGCGTGAAAGTTTCAATCTGTCATATTGTGTTTTCATAGGCACTCAAAAAGGTGCTGGAATTGGAAGCGACAACAGAGAGCTTGAGAGCGGCAAACCAGAGCACCCAACAGGTATAGATTTCATCAGTGGAAATTAGTTTTTGTACTGTAGGACACTGTAAGAATACAAAAGATGAGTATCTTAATCCTATTAAGAAATCTAGACACGATACAGCCTATTAAATGTAAAATTGTATTATTAATCTTTTATCACAATCAGTGAATACCACAAATTAATGCAAAGCGATTTCTTATGACTTACTGTTGATGACTTTTGACATTGTTTACATGGTGTTTACATTATATGTTATTAGAATATAATATGTTGAAAATGGTTGTAAGAGTGCATCATTTATCTCCCTCATTTGTTTAAATGAGTAGTGAAGCTTAGACATTTCAGGCTTGTTTATAATTAAAAGTCCAGCATCATGCATAAAATCTTCTTTATCCTGGTTATTATTGGTATTTTGGTTACACACACAAACTAAATCTGTAATTTAATTTAACATAAACTCTTGTAGCTTCCGGGCCACCCTAATTGACAAAGACTAAGAACTTTAAACAAATTTAGCATATAGATTTAACTAGTATTATCACAATAATGTTTTTTTTTTTTTTTTTTTTACTTATTATTATTGTTTCAGCAAAATCTAATATCACTAATTTGTATGTATTATTATATTGGTTCATAAACCAATATCAATACAAAAACAATTGTGAGTATTTTAAAACTGCAGTTACCCTTGTTTGATAAACAGCATTAAGTCCTAATACATGATACGCATGATTTTTTTTTAAATGTATCGTTTTGTTCTGGATGGACATACGGTATTATTTTATTTGTGCAGGTAAATTTGATTTGAAAAACAGTGCAGATACCCTGCATTTATACACAAAACAAGCTAATGTTTTGTTTTATGCTACTTCAGTAGTTTAAACTAAGTGTAGGCTATATAAATAATTACATTTATGACAGCTCTCAATATTTCTCATTGAATTTGTTCCCTTATCTTTCCATGTTTTTTCCCTGAGTGCAGCTGGAGGAGAAAGTGTTGCTGCTTGAGGCCCAGGTGGAGAAACAGCTGCAGTCAGCTTCCACTGACAGCCAGAGCCAATCTGAAGAGATGACGCATGTGAGCGCACACTCCTGCCTAAAAGCCTTTTCACTAAAACACAATATGAGATTCAAAAGCAAAACAAAGTCATCTTAGTCATTCAATCCATTATTAAATGTCTAAATAAGAGTTTGATGGGTTGATATACATCCAGTTTCATTTCATCTGATGTTGTGAATAAGTCTTGAGCTTCTGATCCGTAACGCATGACTTACTTGTGGCTCGTTCTGCTCTGCCATTTAACAGTTGGTTTGTTTGTTTTCAGTTGAAGCAGGTTTTATTAGAATCTGAAAGACAGCTGAGTGTGGCCATGGTGGAGGCACAGAAGCAGAGGGAGGAGCTTTCACAGGTTGGTTTCCTTTGAAATCCAAACATTTGCTAAGGGTTTACACTAGGGATGCTCCAATCAGGATGTTTGCAGCCGATGCAGAGTACCGATTTCTTGTCATGGTGATCGGCCGCTTAATATACTAAATATAAGACAAAGATAAATACAAACAAAATGGAGCAGTCTGATGCAGCCCACAACGTTTATTGTCCAACATTAAACTGTAGGACAAAATAAACATTTAATTTCGTAAAATGGAGAAGTCTGATGTAACTTAAACATTGTCCAATACAAGTCTGAGCAGGACAAAATTAATAAATAAAAAATCAACAACATGTAAACTCCTAAAAGAACAAATTGGAGTAGTTTGATGCAACTCATTAGTAGGATGGGCATTTTAAGCAAAAATAATATTTGAAGAGTAATGAGAATAGGTATTAATCGAAAATCGCACCACTCCCCCACATGCATGCACACATGCATCTATAGGCCACAAACGTGAGAAAAACGGAGCAGTGTGACGCTTAAATATCACTTAAACTGAAACGGACGTTTCATATTTATGTTTAAATAATATAATGTTATTTAATTTGATCTATGTTGATTATATGAAAAGGGAACCGCATGAGATGCGCAATATATCGGGAGACATTTGGAGTGGGTCAGTCATGATTTTGACCACTTAATTAAGTTTTGTTTAGTAGAAAGCCACCAATCTTTGAAGTGAATTTTGTTTTGTATAAATTGTATCTTAATTTAAATCAATGTTTCATCAACCAATTGCCTGGATTTAATAAATAAGGAGCAAATATAGCCGACAATATAATCAGGACACGGAGGCATCGTCGCATGAACTGGAGCGTGTCTCATACATGAACCGAAACTCAGCGTATAAGCTACTTGCCTCACAGACCTGAGATAATATATGTATAGAAAGCTACTTTTAGAAATGTCTACTTAAAAAAAAAACACACAATTCAAATCGAAAAGAAATTTCTCTCTATAGGCGCGTTCACTACTGCGAAGATGGCGAGTCAGCATCGTCAGCTTTATCTTTGCACCCAGAAAACACTAGTTTATTAATAAACAATTAAAATGTATCATGCTGCATAATCATTACTTTTGCCTGTTCTTTGTGGCAAGCTTTATGCATGCGCTTGAGATGCGGAATAGGCAATATCTGATGACGCTCATTATGGTTTAGTATTCTCTCCCTTCTATATTTAAGTAATTAAATTAATATAAATATGCGATTAGACTAATGGCTTAAATGAATTACTACTAGTCAACTAGGGAAAAACTTTAGTCGTGCACGGGCAGCGCTACTTATTTCATATATTTTCTAACCAGCATATCAATGGGCATTCTGAGCAAGCGGCGCTGTGTGGACTGAATGAGCGAAGCGTAATCTTCTGAAAGGCGCTCTCGCTCTCAAGGAAATATTACCACTCCGCTCACATGCTCTGGTGTGAGACAATGTGCATCATCTTCTGTTGTCAGAACCGAAAACAAAAGGGTTTCTTTAGACAATAATCACATGACCTATTTGTTATTATATAATAAAATCAACTATTCGAAATTCGTGACTCATCCCTAATCATTAG
Source organism: Phoxinus phoxinus (assembly GCF_949152265.1). Lineage (NCBI taxonomy): Eukaryota > Metazoa > Chordata > Actinopteri > Cypriniformes > Leuciscidae > Phoxinus > Phoxinus phoxinus. Next base: position 19,167,370 of record NC_136889.1, on the reverse strand, counting down.
GTTTAATTAAACATTGTCCAATGTTAGAGAGAGGATAAAATAAATAGAAACATTTCAACTCCAACATGAAGAAGTCTGATGTAACTCATAAGGTTTAATTAAACATTGTCCAATATAAGACGTAAGAAGATGTATTTTTTTATAAATATTCGTTTTTCTGCATTTTGGGAAGACAGTCTATTCCTCTTTTCATCCAAAACGTGTGCGGCTGTAATGAATAGCCACTCACTATCAACACTCGTCAACGGGGCACTAAGGTAGACTCAGTTGGACAAAGACCAGTGTTTCGTATTCGCCATACGTCTTGCGGTGGCTCGTCCTTTAGTGCCGAATCAGGTTCGTCATATTAAATGTTTTGGACAATGCTCCTCCACGTGATATTTCTTTGTAACATACACGGCAAATAGCAAATTTTTCGGGAATTTTTCAGTGTTTCTCGAAACCTCATAATTCCACATCGGCGATGACATGATTGCGGCGGCAAATCATTTAAGTCTCAACGCATCATGTACGTCCTCACGTGTTGATGTCATCAAATTGTGATCGGTTTGTAACATCGGCCAAGTTTAGTGAGTACCGATCGAGTAAAATTTGATTATCGGCCGATACCGATCTCCGGCCGATCGATCGGAGCATCCATAGTTTACACCCATTATCCTTTGTTTACTCACAATCCTGTGCCAGACATGAGGCTTTGCCATAGAAAAAAAGCTGTTGGTTTTGTTGAGTGACAGCTTCCTTTTCCAGGTCAGGCAGCAACTGAGTGACGTGACAAAGCGAGCTCAGGGAGTGGCGGAGAATGGGAGGCCTGAAGCAGAGGAGTGTCAGGTTAGGGTGCGACGCAGAAAGGCACCCTGCATCTCACTTGGCCGCATTAGATAGATTATGTAGCACTATGGCTGTGTCTCAAAGCGAAGCAATGCATACAGAAGTAGTCTTTCAAAAAATGGCTCCTGACAAAAAATTATTTGCTGACTACGTTTTGAGACAGTCTGTATTAATTGACAAACATGCATACATACAGTACCAATCTAATTTTGGAAAATTACTATTTTTAATGTTTTTGAAAAGCCTGCATTTATTAGAACAAAAATACAATGATAACAGTAATATTGTGAAATATTTTTTACATTTTCAATAATGTTTTTTTATTTGAATATACTAAAATAATATATTAAAATATTATTTATTTCTGTGATGCAAAACTGTATTTTCAGTTCATCAGCCATTACTCTAGTCTTCAGTGTCACATGATCCTTCAGAAATAATTTTAATATGCTTACCGTATTTGATACTCAGTTATAATCAGTGTTGAAAACAGTTGTGCTGCTTAATATTTTTTTCAGGATTTATTGATACAAAAGTTAAAAAGATTTATTCAAAATATAAATATTTTCTAACAGTATACATATTTACTATAAATCTTTATCAATATAACGCATCCTTGCTGAATAAAAGTATTAGTTTCTTTAAAAAAGAATACTGACCCCAAGCTTTTGAACGGTAGTGTATATTGTTACAAAATATTTATATTTTAAATAAATGGTGTTCTTTTTTAACTTTTTATTCTTCAAAGAATGCTAAAAAATATATTAAGAAAAATATATTTATATTTAAAAAATATATATTAAGCAGCACAACTGTTTTGAACATAATAAGTCTGCATATCAGAATGATTTCTAAAGGATCATGTGACACTGAAGACTGGAGTAATGATGCTGAAAATTCAGCTTTGCATCACAGAAATAAATTATATTTTAAAGTATATTAATATAGAAACCCATTATTTTAAATTGTAATATTTCACAATAATACTGTATTTTTGATTAAATAAATGCAGGCTTCATGAGCATAAGAGACTTCTTTCAAAAACATATAAAAATTAGTAATGTTTACAAACTTTTGACTGGATACACTATTGTTATTATTTATAAAATAAGTCGGTGTTTCAATATGTCTCAAATTTGGTCATATTTTGTTTAAATTACTTGACCATATATTATTGATCATATATTAGAAGCTATAATTATGTACCATACACATCTTTTTTTTCCCTATCCAGTGCTGCCAATGAGGAGATGTTTTTCTCATAATTCTAACCGTTCATATTTCAGCGGCTTCTGTTAACCTAGGTGTCTTTTTCACCTCTGAATATCTCATCCACTCTTGGGTTTTCTCTCACACTCAACTTTTTAACCACTAACAAGTGTCTTTTGTATTTGAAACTCACACTTCTTTTTTTATGCTTGTATTTTGAATGCAGTGTGCACTAATGCAGCTCTTGTGTTGGATGGGATGGAAAGGTTTCGCAGTAGCTCTCATAGCTGATGTGGTAATGTTTTGTTTGCTTGGTCAGGTCCAGGCTCAGCTGGAACAGACATTGGAAAAACTGCAGGGTGAACAGAGTCTAAACCAGCAGCTCTCTGCAGAAGTGGAGCAGGTACAGCAGTGTCCATGACCTTGTTTCTTCTTGATTTTTAAAAGCCCATTATTCATGAAACTCTTTAATTCCATCCTTTTTAGGCTCAGGAGGCCCTCAAAAGACAGCTTCAGAGCCATCTAGAACAGATGAAGGCAGCTGAAGACACTGCAGCCATGGGTGATGTTGTTCAGCTGAAGGTACGTTTTGACTAGATGATAAACAGTATGATCAGTTTTTGTGCCTTTTTTATGTTCACAAGTTCTAGAGTTAAATGTTACATGTGAAATCACTCTCAAAGGGTGGAACGATTTAGTACTTTTTTAGGTTTGAATGTAGCCTTTAATGCTGACATGACAATAATGCTTGTGACTTGGTGTTTTAGGAGTGTCTAGAGAAGGAGCGAAAGATGACCAAAGATTTGGGCCAGGCAGCCACCAAACTCCAGCAGCTCCTGAGAAGCAGTCAGGACCAACTTGCCAAAGAGAAAGAGAAAGTCAGAACCATGCAGGATCAATTGCAAGACGAGGTTTAAATTCATTATACATAAGTTTATATAGTAGCATGAATAGCTGAATGTTTATGTTAATGTTTTTTATGTGCTTCGATTTCCAGGAGGGTGATGGAGAGCAGAAGCAAGGCACTTCTGTTTGAGGTGGAAAACAAAAAGTTTTGCCAAAAATTGCCTTAAGATGACCAAAATGAAGCATTCCTTTTTTCTTTTTTTTCTTGCCTTGGTGTATAGTCTTGGTATAAATTGTATGAAGACTTTTGAGAAATCTAACTAGTGCAAATACTTTTATTTAGGAGGTGTGCTGGATCTATTTTCACTTTACATTCCAGCTTAAACCTTCTGACTATGTCAGAAATGATTCCTCAAATGCCTTCTATATTCTTAGTGTTCTCGGATCTCCTCCTGATGTCAGTGTTAAAAGGGAAAATGTATGTACGTTTTTCGTACATCAACTAGTGCAATTAATTACTTGTAAGTGAATGAGTATGCATAATTGTATGGTACATGGGAACAGCATTTGGAATGCCCTCTGTGTAGCTGGCTTCAACACCACTGTATAAGTTTGATAATTAATAAATAAACAGCAATATGGCTTTCAATGTTTCAAAAAGGCTGTTCATTTCGGCATGGATGCATCTGGATTTAGAATTAAAAAAATACTTTGGATAAACATTTTATAATGTCCAACATGACAAACTCTATTAAAGTTTTTGGTATCTTTTGTAAAAAATTATGAGTTGAGATGCATTCAAACACCATATGTTATTTTTAACTTTTTATGTTATTTTTATGTTATTTTTGTTATATATATATGTTAACCATATGTTATTTTTATTTTTCCTTTTTCTGTAAAACTGCTTTGGAACCATGTTTACGGTAAGAAATGCTTTAAAAATAAATTGAAATATTCATTATAATATTAAAAAGACAATAACCAACCTGGCATTTTAGCCTTAAGAGCATCCATTGAACTTTCATAGACCATTTTATTCCTCATGGGGGCGTCCTCAGGGGCACTGTTCAATAAAGAGACACAAAAGCAAGATGCTGAAAAAAAAAAGGAAAATATGCTGTCCTTATGGCTGCTTCACACCAAATGCATAGTTCTACTGTGTTGCTTTTTTATTGTTATTAAATAAAAACACTAGATGGACGTCTTTGAACGTTGCACCATGTCCCGCACCAGCCCTACATTTTATATATTTAAAAACCCAGCCTTATTTTGTCACTCTCTGTGGTCATTAAAAATCCCAGGATGTCTTTCGAAAGAGTAGGGGTGTAACCCCGGCATCCTGGCCAAATTTGCCCAGTGGCCTCTGTCCATCATGGCCTCCTAATCATCCTCCTATATATACTAATTGGCTTCATCACTCTGTCTCCTCTCCACCAGTAAGCTGGTGTGTTGGGCGTTCTGGCGCAATATGGCTGCCGTCACATCATCCTGGTGGATGCCGCACATTGGTGGTGGTGAGGAGATTCCCCCTTTCTATGTAAAGCGCTTTGAGTGTCCAGAAAAGCGCTATATATAAATGTAATTAATTATTTTCATATAATTAGCAGTTTAATACTATTGTGCAGGGGCTAATCTTTTTAAAAGCAAAAAACACATTTTGTCATACTGTGTAAACGGACCCTATGAGCTGATGTTAAATTTCTGTGTTTTTCAGCTGGGTGCTCAAGTTCCACCAAAACTCACTTTCAAATGTCAACAAGACAAAGTTTCATCCGAAATATGTGCACTTATTTTAAGAGTAGCTTATCGAATTGGCATGATTCACTATTCTTACTAATATACTTAGCACAAGCAAACAACCACACAGAACCTCATACAATTATCTATAGATTATCATAATTAGAATGGAAATGCCACTTTTAAGATTGACCGTATTTTCGTTTTAAGGTCAAAATGTATTTTGAATGGGAGTGCATGGGGCACTTCTATGAGAGCATCAAAATCGCTGTTTTTAAAACACTAAGAAGGCTCGACACAACATAAAACTGTGCTCGAAGTATCACCAGGGGCTCTACACATGAACTTGAGCATTGTTTGTGTACACAAAGTTTACTAAAAAGAAAGGTTTTGTACTTTATCAGTTAGTGTTTCCGATGGCTGGAATCTTGTCAGTCAAAAGTAGTCGATCTCCGAATGCAACGTAACATGAGAGTAAATATGGAAAGCTCCTAAAGCTTAGTTCCATATAAATTCACGGATCATTTTTTGTTTTGTCTTTAGTGAAATATTGACCTTGTATTTGAAAAAGTATTTTAGGAATTTAAGTTAAATCGACTGAAACAATCGACCCGTCTAAGCACAGTTGCACGGCGGGTTACGCAATACTCGTTACCTTCTCTCAGGGAACCGAGGTTACGTTTTGTAACAGAGACGTTCCCTTTCGAGAGTACTCTCGTATTGCGTAAGGCTAGCTTACGCTATGGGAACCCCATTTAAAATGCTGTGCGTGCTTATAACCCACACATACTATGTACCCACACATACCACACATACACATACTAAGAGTAAGTCATGACCCCAAAAAGAGAACAACGTCAGTGGGCCTTATAAGGGGATATGTATAACTAGACCAGACAGCGTCGGGACTTATAAGTGTTATATAGTGCTTAAACGTTTTTCCTATATGGAAAGAACCTTAGCTTGCAAAGCGGGAACTTCCAAGTTATAGAACTTGATAAACGTGGACGAAGAGACCCTGCCTGCCGCCGCAGCCGGCCGCACAGATATCTTCAAGTGGCATTCCACTAGACCAAGCCCATGATGAGGCCATGCCTCTAGTGAAATGAGCTCTGACGCCCATGGGGCAGCAGAGACCTAATGCCAGCGAGATACCATCTACTATCCATCGCGACAATCTCTGCTTCATGATTGCGCAACCCCTGGTGCGATCACCGAAGCAAACAAAGAGCTGTTCCGATTGCCTGAATGCAGCGGAACACTCCAAGTAAACTCTAAGAGCCCTGACAGGACAGAGTAGATTTGCGTATCTTTCGTCCTCAGACGAAGGAAGAGCAGATAGCGAAATGACCTGTGCTCTGAACGGAGTGGAGAGCACTTTAGGTACATAACCGTGCCATGGTTTAAGGACGACTCTGGAGTCATTAGGCCCAAACTCAAGGCAGAAAGTTCCTATGGCGGAAATTGGGCTTCTTATAGGCTTTAGCCACGTCCATATTGGCTGGCTCTGACGTGATAAGGCGCGAAGCGACCTGATAGGTTCGTGGCTCAGCCGCCTCGCCATAGGTTGGTGCAGTTGCCGCAGCATAGCCATACACAGCGCAGCTCGCTAGAATGCTCTGCTGTGGTCTGCTGTGCAGCTGCACTGCGTTTTACATATATAAAATTATAAGGATAATTTTGGCTTCAATATTCTCGAGAAAAGTAGTTTTCCCATAGCGTAAGCTAGCCTTACACAATACGAGAGTACTCTCGAAAGGGAACACACGTATCTGTAATCAGATGCATATTTAAAACTGGAACATAATAGAATGTTTACCTTTCAAAAGCCGTTGTTTTTGCATGGGCCCGGTTGCATTCTCTCTTTTTTTCTGTAGCCGAAGTCCAAAGTGTTTTGCATTTTATAACGGGGTGAATCTCCAGTTGGTGCTTGTCGTTTGAACCTTTCTGGATCTGCCATCAAATTGATAAGTTTAATTACCGGTATATCAAGTGCTGTGAGAAAAGGCAATATAGCCTACTAGCCGTGATACCTTCTTTATGTGTACAGATGTGACGCAAAGACTGCTCGAATTTCCTGCGGAAATCAACCAGTACAACTGGAATTAAAAACATTACAAGCATACCGTTTTGAATCGAGCTAAGCAGATAGTTTGAACACTGGCTGGTTATGTACTTGCTCAATTTATTTTGGATAATTTTTAACCCCAAAAAGTTGTTGAAAACACTAGTAGCCTAATAATAGCAATAATATCTGTTCAATCACAAAATAATAACACATTAAGTAGGTCTTACAGGTAGTTCATAAGCATTGATCAGACCTTATGACACATGAAAACTTTGATGTTAGGAGTTCCCCAATAATTTCTGTCCTCTCCAAATAATGCTCTATAAAATCATTACAATCAATAAATAAATATAGGAAAATCAGCCTAGAAATGACTTTTCCACCCAGTTTCACCAACATGCCAATAATTTTGTATTATTATAATAATAGTTGTTTAGTTTTCAGTAAATAAATAAATATTCCATGTAGTTCGGTAATCAATGAGAGACCATGAAAAGCACAAGCAGGAATTAGCAGAATGCAGTTTCAAATAGTTACGGATTGAGTTTAGCAGGCTATCACACTGTAGCACATGAAGCCTACGGTTTTGAACAGTTGCAATTCAAATAATTGCATTGTATTAGTGAGAGCCAGTTTTTAGCAAATGGTTTAACGGTATGCAAAACGCACACTGAAGAAAACTGTCCCGGCCTGAGGACTGTCACGGTCTGTCCCTGCCGCTTGTTAGGGGAAGAGGGAAGTGCGTAGTTGCCCTAAAAAGGAAGCGACTATGATCGCGTGGATATTGTTTGATTGATTGGTTGATTCAAGTTTATTTCGAGCAACAAAAAATATACATATGCATTTATTATACACATTTAATTACAAAATTATTGTGTTGGGATATATCCTGTTGTTGTCCTCTCTATATTTATAAGAAAGTCAGATAAAAGTGATATGTTATATGACACAAGAAAGATTTCAGGTGAGTCAGACGCAGTTTGGAGGTGGAGACTGAACAAAACGCCCTCATAAGGAAGACATTGTGTTTCAGCCTTGTTTAGGCTATAATCAAAAATCCAGCAACCAGCATCATGCATTAAATCTTCTTTATCCTGGTTATTATTGGTATTTTAGTTACACAAATACTAAATATTTTGAATTGAATTCAACAAACTCTTGTAGTTTCCAGGCCAACTTGTTCAATATAAAGACTACTTTTTTTTCTAGACACATTTAGCATATAGATTTACTAGTATTAGCACAAAAATGTTTGGTTTTTAAAATTTTAAAACTGCAGTTACCCATTTTTTGATAAACAGCATTAAGTCCTAATACATGATACTGAGATGCATGATTTATTTTGAAAAGTATCGGTTTGTTCTGGATGGACATAGCCTAATGGTATTATTTTATTTGTGCAGGTGAATTTGATTTGAAAAACACTGCAGATACCCTGCATTTATACACAAAACAAGCTAATGTTTCGTTTTATGCTACTTCAGTAGTTTAAACTAAGTGTAGGCTATATAAATAATTACATTTATGACAGCTCTCAATATTTCTCATTGAATTTGTTCCCTTATCTTTCCATGTTTTTTCCCTGAGTGCAGCTGGAGGGGAAAGTGTTGCTGCTTGAGGCCCAGGTGGAGAAACAGCTGCAGTCAGCTTCCACTGACAGCCAGAGCCAATCTGAAGAGATGACGCATGTGAGCGCACACTCCTGCCTAAAAGCCTTTTCACTAAAACACAATATGAGATACAAAAGCAAAACAAAGTCATCTTAGTCATTCAATCCATTATTAAATGTCTAAATAAGAGTTTGATGGGTTGATATACATCCAGTTTCATTTCATCTGATGTTGTGAATAAGTCTTGAGCTTCTGATCCGTAACGCATGACTTACTTGTGGCTCGTTCTGCTCTGCCATTTAACAGTTGGTTTGTTTGTTTTCAGTTGAAGCAGGTTTTATCAGAATCTGAAAGACAGCTGAGTGTGGCCATGATGGAGGCACAGGGGAGGAGCTTTCACAGGTTGGTTAAATTGAAATCCAAACATTTGCTAAGGGTTTACACTCAAAATTTGTTTATTCACAATCCTGTGCCAGACACGAAGCTTTGCCAAAGAAAAAAGCTGTTGGATTTGTTGAGTGACAGCTTCCTTTTCCAGGTCAGGCAACAACTGAGTGACGTGACAAAGCGAGCTCAGAGAGTGGCGGAGAATGGGAGGCCTGAAGCAGAGGAGTGTCAGGTTAGGGTGCGACGCAGAAAGGCACCCTGCTTCTCACTTGGCCGCATTAGATAGATTTAGCATGGCTGTGTCTCAAAGCGAAGTCTTTCAAAAAAATGCTTGCTGACAAAAAATGATTTGCCGACTACGTTTTGAGACAGTCTGTATTAATTGCCAAATATACACTGAACAAAATTATAAACGCAACACTTTTGTTTTTGCCCCCATTTTTCATGAGCTGAACTCAAAGATCTAAGACTTTTTCTATGTACACAAAAGGCCTATTTCTCTCAAATATTGTTCACAAATCTGTCTAAATCTGTGTTGGTGAGCACTTCTCTTTTGCCGAGATAATACATCCACCTCACAGGTGTGGCATATCAAGATGCTGATTAGACAGCATGATTATTGCACAGGTGTGCCTTAGGCTGGCCACAATAAAATGGCACGCTAAAATGTGCAGGTTTATCACACAGCACAATGCCACATATGTCGCAAGTTTTGAGGGAGCGTGCAATTGGCATGCTGACTGCAGGAATGTCCACCGGAGCTGTTGCCTGTGAATTGAATGTTCATTTCTCTACCATAAGCCGTCTCCAATGGCGTTTCAGAGAATTTGGCAGTACATCCAACCGACCTCACAACCACAGAAAACGTATAACCACACCAGCCCAGGACCTCCACATCCAGCATCTTCACCTCCAAGATCGTCTGAGACCAGCCACCCGGACAGCTGCTGCAACAATCGGTTTGCATAACCAAAGAATTTCTGCACAACCTGTCAGAAACCATCTCAGGGAAGCTCATTTGCATGCTCGTCGTCCTCATCGGGTCTCGACCTGACTGCAGTTCATCGTCGTATTCAACTTGAGTGGGCAAATTCTCACATTCGATGGCATCTGGAACTTTGGAGAGGTGTTCTCTTCACGAATGAATCCCGGTTTTCACTGTACAGGGCAGATGGCAGACAGCTTGTGTGGCGTTGTGTGGGTGAGCGGTTTGCTGATGTCAACGTTGTGGATCGAGTGGCCCATGGTGGCGGTGGGGTTATGGTATGGGCAGACGTAGCCTATGTTATGGACAACAAACATAGGTGCATTTTATTGATGGCATTTTGAATGCACAGAGATACCGTGATGAGGCCCATTGTTTTGCCATTCACCCACATCCATCACCTCATTTTGCAGCATGATAATGCATGGCCCCATGTTGCAAGGCCAGCATACTCACAGGGCATGTCACCCATTGAGCATGTTTGGGATGCTCTGGATCGGCGTATACGACAGCATGTTCAAGGTCCTGCCAATATCCAGCAATTTCGCACAGCCATTGAAGAGGAGTGGACCAACGCTCCACAAGCCACAATCAACAACCTGATCAACTCTATGCGAAGATGTGTTGCACTGCGTGAGGCAAATGGTGATCACACCAGATACTGACTGGTTTTAAGACCCCTTGGACCTCACCAATACAGTAAAACTACACATTTTAGAGTGGCCTTTTATTGTGGCCAGCCTAAGGCACACCTGTGCAATAATCATGCTGTCTAATCAGCATCATGATATGCTACACCTGTGAGGTGGATGGAGGTGAGGTGGAAGGCAAAGGAGAAGTGCTCACTAACACAGATTTAGACAGATTTGTAAACAATATTTGAGAGAAATAGGCCTTTTGTGTACATAGAAAAAGTTTTAGATTTTTGAGTTCAGCTCATGAAAAATGGGGCAAAAACAAGTGTTGTGTTCATAATTTTGTTGAGTGTATATATACACATACATACAGTACCGGTCAAATTTTGGAAAATTACTATTTTGAATGTTTTTGAAAGAAGTCGCTTATACTCATCAAGCCTGTAATGTAATGTAATGAAACCAGTAATATTGTGAAATATTCTTAAAATTTTAAATAATGTTTTTTTCTCAGTCGGAAAAGGGTGGCTTCAGGTTGGTGGAGAGTTCCTGCCTTAGGTGGAGGAGTTCAAGTATCTTGGGGCCTTGTTCACGAGTGAGGAAAGGATGGAACGGGAGAATGCGGATTGGTGCAGCTTCTGCAGTAATGCGGTCGATGTACCGGTCTGTCGTGGTGAAGAAAGAGCTGAGCTGCAAGGCTTAGCTCTCGATTTACCGGTCAATCTACGTTCCTACTCACACCTATGGACATGAGCTGTGGGTCATGACCGAAAGGACAAGATCCCGGATACAGGCGGCCAAAATGAGCTTTCTCCGCAGGGTGGCTGGGCGATCCCTTAGAGATAGGGTAAGGAGCTCGGTCACTCGGGAGGAGCTCAGAGTAGAGCCGCTGCTCCTCCACACCGAGAAGGGCCAGCTGAGGTGGCTCGGGCATCTTTTCCGGATGCCTCCTGGACGCCTTCCCAGGAAGACCTAGGACACGCTGGAGGGATTATGTCTCCCGGCTGGCCTGGGAACGCCTCGGGGTCCCCCCTGAAGAGCTGGAGGAAGTGTCTGGGGAGAGGGAAGTCTTGGCATCTCTGCTTAGACTGCAGCCGCCGGATAAGTGGAAGATGTATGTATAATGTTTTTTTATTTTAATATACTTTAAAATATTATTTACTTCTGTGATGTAAAGCTGAATTTTCATCAGCCATTACTCTTGTCTTCAGTATCACATGATCTTTCAGAAATCATTTTAAAAAGCCCATTATTCGTGAAACTCTTTAATTCCATCCTTTTTAGGCTCAGGAGGCCCTCAAAAGACAGCTTCAGAGCCATCTAGAACAGATTAAGGCAGCCATGGGTGATGTTGTTCAGCTGAAGGTACATTTTGACCTGATTATAACCCGTATGATCAGTTTTTGTGCCTTTTTTATGTTCACAAGTTCTAGAGTTTGATGTTGCATGTGAAAATCACTCTCAAAGGATGGAACGATTTAGTTATTTTTTAGGTTTGAATGTAGCCTTTAATGCTGACATGACAATAATGCTTGTGACTTGGTGTTTTAGGAGTGTCTAGAGAAGGAGCGAAAGATGACCAAAGATTTGGGCCAGGCAGCCACCAAACTCCAGCAGCTCCTGAGAAGCAGTCAGGACCAACTTGCCAAAGAGAAAGAGAAAGTCAGAACCATGCAGGATCAATTGCAAGACAAGGTAAAAACTTTATACATAAGTTAATATAGTAGCATGAATAGCTGCATGTCTATGTTAATGTTTTTTATGTGCTTCGATTTCCAGGAGGGTGATGGAGAGCAGAAGCAAGGCACTTCTGTTTGAGGTGGAAAACAAAGTTTTGCCAAAAATTTACCAAAATGAAGCATTCCTTTTTTTTTAGCCTCTGTGTATAGTATTGGTAGAAATTGTATGAAAACTTTCGAGCTAGTGCAAATACTTTTATTTAGGAGGTGTGCTGGATCTATTTTCACTTTACATTCCAGCTTAAACCTTCTGACTATGTCAGAAATGATTCCTCAAATGCCTTCTATATTCTTAGTGTTCTCGGATCTCCTCCTGATGTCAGTGTTAAAAGGGAAAATGTACGTTTTTCGTACATCAACTAGTGCAATTAATTACTTGTAAGTGAATGAGTATGCATAATTGTATGGTACATGGGAACAGCATTTGGAATGCCCTCTCTGTAGCTGGCTTCAACACCACTGTACAAGTTTGATAATAAATAAACAGCAATATGGCTTTCAATGTTTCAAAAAGGCTGTTTATTTCGGCATAGATGCATCTGGATTTAGAATTCAAAAAAGACTTTGGATAAACATTTTATAATGTCCAATATGACAAACAGTGTTAAAGTTAAATGGTTAAAACATTGAGTTGAGACACACATTCAAAGTTGTTGCAAATCACTTGATTTTATTTTTCAAGTACACAATGCTGCTTTAGATAACAGTCCTATTGTAATTTCTGGCCTGGGATTTTGGATGTCACTGTACTATATTTGATGGTTTGTTATTGTAAACGGTGTTATTTTTTTTAATAATGATCATTAATGTAAATGGATAAATATAGGTTTTTCCTCACTTGATCAAATGACATACAAATACTGGTTCCAATGAAATACAAAGTTTATTATTAATTATTACCCCAAAACATTTCTCGGAGGTAAAAATCTTTCGTTTTGACCAAAAGGCTGATAGTGGGGTGTTGGGTCAGTGGTCTTATTGGTGTAATTTTACACACTTTTCCCCTCCAAAGACTTCACTACATCCCGCCCACCAAGTTTCTCCACAAGACATGATGCTTCTTTGTCTGCGTGGTCATTAATTTGCCACTCAAATTTCAAACCTGTGAGAAAAAAAAAGCACCATATGTTATTTTTAACTTTTCAAAGTTCCTTTTTCTGTAAAACTGCTTTGGAACCATGTTTACGGTAAGAAACACTTTAAAAATAAATTGAAATATTCATTATAACATTAAAAAGACAATAACCAACCTGGCATTTTGGCCTTGACAGCAGACTTTGAACTTGCATAGACCATTTTATTCCTCATGGGGGCGTCCTCAGGGGCACTGTTCAATAAAGAGATACAAAAGCAAGATGGTGAAAATTTGTAAAAAGTTAGGAAAATATGCTGTCCTTATGGCTGCTTCACACCAAATGCATTGTGTTCTACTGTGTTGCTTTTTTTATTGTTTTTAAATAAAAACATGTGCTAGATGGACGTCTTTGAACTATGCACCATGTCCCGCACCAGCCCCACATGTTATATATTTAGCCTTATTTTCATATAATTAGCAGTTTAACACTATTGTGCAGGGGCTAAAAGCGAAAAATTTGTAATATGGTGTACTGTAAACGGACCCTATGAGCTGATGTTAAATTTCTTTGTTTTTCTGCTGGGTGCTCAAGTTCCACCAAAACTCACTTTCAAATGTCAATAAGAGACATTGTTGACAACTGACAAAGTTTCAGCCGAAATATGTGCAATTATAAGAGTAGCTTATCAGCATGATTCACTATTCTTACTAAAATCACTAATACACTTAGCACAAGCAAACAGCCACACAGAACACAAGTCTGCAAAAGATTAATCTGAGAGTTATAAGGGCCTCTTACGAAAAGATGAAGACCAGGTCCTCCTTCACACTCTCCTTGTTCATATAGGTGCAGTCGTACAGGGCGTAGCGGCACTCTTTGGAAGGAAGCTTACTGATGACGGTCTTAAAGACATCCCCTGTATTCTCCACATCTTTGACTCTCAGGCAGTTTTCGTGGTCCACTATGATGCTCTTTTGGTCTTCACTCAAACGCATAATTACTAGTTTAAACCTTTCTTTCTCATTGGCACCTTGGAAGCGCACCTTGATTGCTTCATAGTGGGTTACCACTTCATCACTGATGGCTACACCTGAGGCCTGGGTGAAATAAGGGAAAGAATAATGAAAAAACATGTAGAGATGATAACTATACAACTGAACTATTAAGTAAGATGGCATTTCCTTCCAGATTACTTTGAGGAAGAGCCAATTGAACACACAGCAGATCATTGTATGAACCTCATAAAAGTATCTTTATTAGATTAAGCAGACACAGGACTACAACTAAACCATTTGTATTCTTTTTACTCTTCATTCCATAGGTATTAACCATCTTTATGCTTTAGTCTAAGGGTTGAGATCTGAAGTTGAGATGTGAACCAGTTTGCGGCCTTCACATTCCATTCCTTTACAAACAAGTTGAAACTAGAAGCCGAGTTACACCTCAAGACGCTGTGGGTTAAGTAAACTCGGGAATGTATCGGAATAATATTTTGGTAACACTTTCCATTACAGTGTCCATGTCTATAATTTTATATACAACAATAGTATGAGTTTTCCACCTTACTAGACCCAGTCAGACTTTCAGCTCACCCAGGAACCACTAGTATAAATATAATCAACTTTCTTTAACTACATTATATAAACAGTCAACTGATTATTAGTTAGTCAGGATATAGTTCTAAATGTCATGAAATCTTAATTTCTGTATGCCATTTCCTCCACAGGCCCAGTGGAGTAACTTGGTGGACACGCAAGGGACCATAGAGCTCTTGTTGAAAACACTATTAATAGCAATAATATGCCATTCTAATCTGCTCAATCACAAAACAACAACACATTAATAGGTCTTACAAGTAATTAATTAGCATTACTCAGACCTTATGACATACGAACACCTTGATGTTAGGTGTGGCCCAATCATTTCTGTCCTCTCCAAATAATTCTCTATAGAATCATTACAATCAATATAAGAAAATCAGCCTAAATGACTTTTCCACCCAGTTTCACCAACATGCCAATAAGTTATTATTGTTATTAACTATTTAAAAAAAAAAAAAAAAAAAATAATAATTGTATGCAGCATCACTTTTCCTTCACTAGTTAATTCAGATTAGGGTTTTCAGTAAATAAATATTCCATGTAGTTCGTTAATCAATGTGAACATGAAAATCACAAGCAGGAATTAGCAGAATGCAGTTTCAAATAGTTACGGATTGAGTTTAGCAGGCTAACGTTATCACACTGTAGCACATGTAGCCTACGGTTTTGAACAGTTGCAATTCAAATAACTGCATTGCATTAACAAAAGACCGGTTTTAACAAATGGTTTAACGGCATGCAAAACGCACAATGAAAGAAAACTGTCGCGGTCAGAGGACTTACCATTCCTGCCGCTTGTTCAGAGACGGAAGAGAGAAGTGCGTAGTTGCCTAAACAATAAGGAAGCGACTCGGATATGAACACGCCCTCTTCAGAACAGCAACAGATCAGTCCTGAATGACCTGACTTTCCACCTGTTGTCCGCAACTGCAAACACCTTACAAAATGATTGTGTTGTGATATATCCTGTTGACGTCCTGTTATTTATATTTTGTACTTGTGATAAGAAAGTCAGATAAAAGTGATATGTTTATGACACATGAAAGATTTCAGGTGAGTCAGAAGCAGTTTGGAGGTGGAGACTGAACAAAACGCCCTTATAAGGAAGACAGAATCTTGTCAGAAAGCCTGACAAAACCCCTTATTTGGCGAAAGGGGCACACATATTACATTTGTATTGATGGGAGGATCCAGGTGTAAAAATGCACACTTGGCGTAGGATAATCACGCTGATTATTATAGACCAGCAAATTGTTTTTAATGTTTCATGTTAAAGTTTATTTCTGCTTAATAGTTAGCCTACTCATGGTGTGATTCTTCAGGGGCAGTGATGTTTTTTAACCATATATGGCGCATTCCAGAATTGGCAAGTTTTTATATAAACCAAAACTCAGAACACTTTAAATGTACAATATTTGCTGATCTTAAACCTGTAGCCTACAATATAAAATGTTTATTCTGAAAATTAATTTTAAAAAAAAGTCAACTTTGTTTCAGACAAATTAGGTCAAATATATAGTCAACAAATGTAATTTCCTCTGAATATAGCTTTAAAAAAATAAATGAAATGCTTTGAAATGTCATGTAGTAAGACTGTTAGTTATGCCACAACTAGGCTATGTCTGTGACGCAACAATGACACAAGAGTTGACATTGAGTTAGTCAAAAGACCAAAAACAAAATTTTCTGCCTGACACTGAAAAATTTTGAATGTATAAAATTGGTTAGCTTTTCCCTTTTTCAGCAAAAATATTTCATGAGAGTCCTCATTTTATTTTTCTTTGCTCTGATCTCCTTTTCTTAAACAATAAAAACAAATGAAATTCTAATTTAAAGGTAGGGTAGGCAAAAAAAAATACTTTTTGTTATTCTTGTTGAAACATCCTGATAAACAATCACAGAAGTGGTCTATATATTTAAAAATACATTCGGTCATGTCCTGCCTGATGACGTATGTATCACACCAGCACGTTCCATAAGGCTATGCAGAGTTTTTGACAGACAGTCACAGAGCGCTACAAACAAACAGCAGCCGTCTATTTTTCTTGCTTAGAACATTGTTAACTACTTAATCCTTAACAATTAAAAGTTATATTTTTTCAAATGAACCAAATAAAAATAACATAGCAGTTTGCAAAAGTGCTAGCATGAGTTTTGCATGTTCTTTAAAGACATATGTTTACATTTGCATTTGTAAACATTCACACATACATGCATATTAAAATACATAAACAAACCAGGCAAAATTTATGTTGAACCTTTAAAGGGTAACTGTTGCAAAAATTATACCTAGGCTATTTTTGTTTATCTACCGGAGTTTAACTTTCGTGTAAAAGCATAATTAGAATGGAAACGCCACTTTTAAGATTGACAGTATTTTCATTTTAGGTAAAAATGCTTTTTGAATGGGAGTGCATGGGGCACTTCTATGATAGCATCAAAATCGTGATGCTTTTTAAAACACTAAGGCTCGACACAACATAAAACTGTGCTCGAAGTATCACCAGGGGTTCTACACATGAACTTGAGCATTAAATTCATTGTTTGTGTATACAAAGTTTACTAAAAGAAAGGTTTTGTACTTTATCAGTTAAGCCCCTTTCACACAGAGATTCCGGAAAATACACGGATAAAGTGACCCGGGATTTGACCCGGGTTCGTTTGAAAATGGTTCATTCACACTGCCAGTGATTTGCCGGAATCAGAGAGCGCGTTCACACACAACCCGGGTATGTCCCGGATAGACGCGTGACGTTATGATGTGACGTATAAGGTGGCGAACGATCTCAGCTTCGGCGCGGATTGCAAGGAGCTCTCGGGTCTCTGCTTCAGTCCAGTTTGCAGACATCTTTTCGTTCTTTCTTGTATCGATGACGAACACAAACTTTCTTCTAACAGAGTAACAGAGTCGCACGATAACTACGTCATTGCGAAGGCTCGTGCATCATGACTACGACACACCCCTTACGGCATTTGTCCTGGCTTTTGTTCACACAGCGCGCGTTCCGGGTCTGAACACGGCAATGTTACTAGGTCCCCAACCCGGCATCGATCCCGGCATTAAACCCGGGTCGTGTTTGCGTTCACACAGAAGGCGTTCCGGCAATTTGCCGGGTTCAAAGTGCTGTGTGAATGGGGCTTTAGTGTTTCCGGTGGCTGGAATTTTGTCAGTCAAAAAGAGTCGATCTCCGAATGCAACGTAACAGGGAAGAGAGTAAAGATGAAAAGCTCCATATAAATTCACGGATAATTTGTTTTGTCGTTAGTGAAACTCAATATTGACCTTGTATTTGAAAAAGGATCCTAATAATAATGAAATGATTCAGTGATACAGATCGACTAGCTCAGTGTGGAATCTGAATGAGATGAACATGCAGTGCCAGCTGAAGCCTGGGCTCTGATCCTCTGAGATGTTAAAGTCAGCGTGAACCGGAAGTTGCAAACGACTTTTCTCAAGTGTTGTGACGCATTTCCGAGTGAAACGGAATATTGAACAGAGGGCAGGGTTTTACTTTAGCGCTCCTCCTCTCCATCTCTCGCCCATAGCAGAGTATTGGTTTGAGGGGAGTGGTTAAGCGTTTAAACAACCCACGCCGTCAAGCCTATGTCATCAGAAAAAGAACCATTCCAGACCGGAAGTAACTTTTCAGACTTTGATTAAAGATAACCACAGCAAACAATTTTTTTCTGTGTATTAACTTGCACGGATTAATTGTTCACCACAAGACTAGTAATATCCGCTAACAAAGTAAATAGGGTCAATTTTGATTTCATGCCGACTTTAAAGTTAAAAAAACAAAACAAAACAAAAAAAGTATACAGGTGGCGGTAATACTCCTAAGGAGTGAACGGCCATGAAACGGAAAGAAGAAGAAGAAGAAGATACAGATCGACTATTTTTGACTGACAAAATGCTGGCGGCTGGAAAAAACAACAGCTACAGTGAGTTGTTCAGAACCTTTCTTTTTAGTAAACTTTGTGTACACAAACAATGTAGTAATGCTCAAGTTCATGTGTAGAGCCCCTGGTGATACTTCGAGCACAGTTTTATGTTGTCGGGCCTTCTTAGTGTTTAAAAATAGAGATTTTGATGCTATCATACAAGTGGCCCATGCACTCCCATTCAAAAGTAATTTTGACCTAAAACGAAAATACAGTCAATCTTAAAAGTGGCTTTTCCATTCTAATTATGCTTTTACACAAAAGTTTAACTCGGGTAGATAAACAAAAAGAGCCTAGGTTCAATTTTGGCAACAGTTACCCTTTAACACTCCTTAACAGTTAAAAAATAGATAGATAAACAACAAACAAATTGTAGATCTATCTATCTATCTATCTATCTATCTATCTATCTATCTATCTATCTATCTATCTATCTATCTATCTATCTATCTATCTATCTATCTATCTATCTAATAGGGTAGCACCGTTGCCTGAACGCAAGAAGGTCCTTGGTTTGATGAGTTTGCATGTTCTCTCTGTGTTGTTGTGGGTTTCCTTATCTGTTTCCCCCACAATCCAAAAGACATGCAAGATGGTGAATCGCAGACACTGAACACTAAACTGCATGTTGGTGTGAATGTGTGCGTCTTGTATGAGCCCTGCAATGAACTGGCCATCTCTGTTTCTTGTGCCAGTGGCCCGAGATGCTGCTCCTGCATTCCTTTAAAGCAGTGTTTCCCAAACCTGTCCCGAAGGACCCCCAACACTGCATGTTTTCTTTGTCTCCCTAATCAAACACACCTGATTCAACTCATCAGCTCATTAACCCATGTGATAATGAGCTGATGAGTTGAATCAGGCGTCTTTGATTAGGGAGACAAAGAAAATGTGCAGTGTTGGGGGTCCTTCGGGACAGGTTTGGGAAACACTGCTTTAAAGAATGAATCGGTTTAGATGATTAATTAATTAATTAATTAATTTATTTATGTTGTTGTTGTTGTTGATGAAGAGGCCAAAATAGTGATTTCAACACTCAACATTTTTAAACATGTAATTAGAGACAGAATTAAAATATAAGTCCTTCTTATATTTCACTTCCCCCCCCCCACACACACACACAGAATCATTCTAGGGGACAGAAACCCAAGTTACCCAATTGAAGAATAATATACCTATTGTAGGAAAATTGCACTCAGTGCTGTTTTGCTTTTCTTTGGTTTTATGTTTTATTATAATCCATGCTGATGATTAAAAGGCTTAGCCTAGTCATTCACTTTACACCTTTTAAGAAAACGTGTCTGTTTTGTTGCATTATTTATCTGTTGTTGCATTTTGGCAAAGTGTGGACATTCATTAATTTTTCACTCATTGGTTATAGCCTGTATTTCATTTATAGACACTTTTGCTTGGTAAGTTTAGAGGGACTTACGGCACATCTGTAATTGTTTTAAAGTCTGAAGCTCCGTCGGTCCAGCTGAGCATGACGGGACAGGTTCTCTCCTCATGGAGGAATGTGTATGCATGTGCAGTCCTGATAGAGACATATCCTCTACACTCTTGCTGTAAAGGTACACATTAACTAATATTACATTTATTATAACATGTTAGCTCCATTTATCTAATTTGATTGGAGAAACAGCACGTCTGATACACTGAGACTTTCACTTCTTGTATCGCTCCTCTCTGCAGCCTCTTGTTTACTGGTGATTCACATCCATGCTGCTTTTTATTAGGCCTATACGGCACTCTTTCTCTTGAGATAATAGTCTGATTAAATTACACTCAGTAAGTACTGATACTTCATGGTGTATGGAAATGCATATGTCAGTAGCTGGTTAATATCTATGTGACTATAGCTGTTTCTGATATTGTTAATGCATGTTACTACTGAGATTTGATATCAACATTTTCTTTGGGAAACTTTTCAGGTGATACAGACAGCGATGGCGTTAGCCATATTTAGCAGTAGGTACATGGAAAGTCACTCACAAATTAATAATAATCAATAATAACGTTTTATTCACTAGATGGCGCTATTACACCGCCATAAAAACTGCATTGAGCTGGTTTCTCTTCAATTACCTAAACAATTATCTATCACACAGACAATCTACTGTGTCCAAATCACCTATGCTATGCTGCATGTCTTTTGAATGTGGGGGAAAATTAAAGGAAAATTATTACACATCATTAGAATAGAGCAGTGTAGCCTAACCAATAAGCCTTTAATTGCAGTGCAATTAAAGCTTTTTTAGCTTTTTTTTTTAGCTTTTTTAGCTTTTTTAGCTGTTTGATTATGTTAGCATTAATGTTATCTATAATAGTGTGTTCCAAAACAATGACAAAATTCTCATTTGAAATATGTACTCATTTAAATTGAACAGTCTCTCTCTGCCACTAATATGGATATATGATTTTGATTTCATCATCACTTCCACACATCAGCTTCTCATCAGATTTTCTGTTCAATCAAATACTCTTGAATCTAAAGCATCCAACCCCCTACATTATTTAGCCTACTGTTTTCTATTTTGTGAATGGCAGTGCACTATAGCCTATAGGCAACAGTGAATGATTGAAGAAGTGTAGGCTAATGCTTTCAGTTTGGGTGAACGAAGCCAGGGTTTGAGGCAGTGCCACACGAATCTCAGCAGAGACTTTCAAACTCTTCTTGAAAGTGGATCATATATGCATGAGTTGGCACAAAGCACAACGTATAGCAGACTCATTCAAACATACACAGAATAAAGTATTTTAAAGCGCTATGGAGGAGATCAAACACAAGAGATGCACCGACATAAATTACAAGCTTTTCAAATGACACATAATCACCTTTACTAAAATGAGAATTGTTTTATATATAACAGTTTCAAATTAAATCTAAAGGTGGAATGGTATCTATTAGACTGTATTTTTAATACAACTAGGTTTCACAAACTGTCAAATGCAGCTTTGGGCTGTGACGTGAACGAAACGCTGTGCTTTTCAAGGCACTTCACTGGGAATTTAATTCAGAATTACTGACCTATAATTGTACCAGATTGTACCAAGGGATTTTCTTGAGGTTACCCAAGAGACCAATAAAACTGATAATAGGTCAGCCACTGAAGGAAAAGATAAATGCAAATAAAAAAGAGGGGGAGAGATAGATACAGGAGACAAGAAGTGTGAAACCATAACATCAGTGTTGTACAGAGGGATTCCAGTTCTCTCTCTCTCTCTCTCTCTCTCACACACACACACACACACACGCACACACACACACACACACACATATATCGCTATCTTTGTAGGGACTATAGGCATAATACTTTTTATACTGTACAAACTGTACATTCAATCTCCTAACCCAGGGGTTTTCAAAGTCTAAGACAGTGGGCCTCCCTTTTGACACAACTTACCCAATGGCGCGAACCCAGGCGCATAAAGGTTGGCTTGCTCATCCTAAAATTTCGGACCCACTGCTCCTCGTTTACACACAACGACCACACACAATAACTGAAGGCTGCAATGATGGCACTTTTTGTGTCTCCTCAACCACCACCAATGTGCAGCATCCACTTGGATGATGCGACGGCAGCCATATTGCACCAGAACGCCCACCACTCACCAGCTTACTGATGGAGAGGAGACGGTGATGAAGCCAATCGGTATATGGGGATGATTAGGAGGCCATGATGGACAGAGGCCACTGGGCATATTTTGGCCAGGATGCCGGGGTTACCCCTACACGTTTTAATGGGATTTTAATGACCACAGAGAGTCAGGATCTCGGTTTATCGTCTCATCCGAAGGACGGCGCTCTTTGGCAGTAGGCTATAGGCTATAGTCACTACACTGGGGTGTTAGAACCCACACAGACCACAGGGTGAGCGCCCCCTGCTGGCCTCACTAACACATCTACCAGCAGCAACCTGGATTTACCAGGAGTCTCCCATCCAGGTACTAACCAGGCTCAGCCCTGCTTAGCTTCAGTGGGCAACCGGTCTTGGGCTACAAGGTGATATGGCTGCTGGTTTTAAAGCAATGAAGGAGTGCATTAGAAGAAGTGACATTAGAAGACCCTATCCCCTATCCCTACCCCTAAACCTAACCCTACACATAACTTATCGCTAAAATCAGAGGAAAATGATAGGTGAATAAGAATGGTGTAGAAGCGCCTAACCCTTTGAAAGGCTAACTTGACATTAACTGTAAACTTGTCCCTCAAATCTGGTTGGTTGATTGGAACAAGGATGTTAATCCAGGAAAATGTTCTACTTGGTGAAATCACGATCACCGTAATGACCACATGTCCTTTTGCAAATAATTAGTTTTTTTGGGCTGTCAGTCAGAAATTATTTGCTAAATTATTAAAAATGAATAAATAAATGGTGAGAGCATTCACTACTTATGCAACAGGATAGCAAGAAAATACATGTCTGTTTCTTTGGATTATGCTTAGTAGGCCTACATATTTACTGTGGAGCATGAACTATTTTTCATGATAGAGGTTTAACCAGAATATGAACCTTAATCAGAAAATAATATGTATGTAAACATGGACAGAGAAATTTATTTAGGAGAAACCCGTTGTAAACTGTTCTTGAGTTTACAATCGAGCAATACTTCTTTGCTGTGCATCATGCCAAAGTTTCAGCACTGTAATTGTTCTCTAGTTGTGCAGTTATGTAAGTGTGTGGTTATGCAGTTTTGCAATACTAATTTAAAATGTCTTTATGTTACGGAACCGTTGCTCTGTAGATCTGTGCCGAAGTGACTGTTAAAATAGAATTACACACAGCGTGCTGATGAAGCAAGCGTGGCAATTGCTCAAAAGACTGTAGAAGCGTTTGGATCGTTGGTATAAAAGAGATAGTCGATGTCTGATTGGCTGCTGAGAAGGGGGCGGTTACTCATCTGGAGCAGAAAGAGATGTTCTCTTTGAACCCTGTTAGTTCAGGGGTCTCTTGTGAGCTTACACAACAGGCTTAATGTCCACTGGGTCCTACTGGACGTGACCACCGCATTTTCCAAATCAAAAGTTCCTATGTGTACTAGTGTGTGTGTGAGTCAACCTCAGTTCTGTGCATTCACTTCGCTTTCTCTATCATGTGTGTGTATGTGTATGTGTGTTTGCATATTTATGGACAAATCTGCTAGGCTACCATGAACTCCATAACCTGAGCTAGGGGAGAAGAGGTTAAAGGTTATTTCAACACAACTGTTTTTGCCCCTCCTAAATCATTTCCAACACATGCAACAACTAAAGATGATGACAAATATCCAGGCCCATTTGAGAATTTTTCTTATACAGAACATTTCTGGCTTCTGATGGCTTTGGAAACATCTCCCCCGTACACACTGTAACTGTATTATGTTATGGTATTATTCTGAAAATGGCAGTGCTTACACATTCTTTGGTGGTTGTGGTTATATAAAGTCAGTCTTGTGGTTGAAAATCCCTAAATTAATGGCAGTGCTTTTTAACAATGTCAGATTTGAAGATGAAGATTACACAGAATGAGTGTGCTTGAGTAACTTTCAGCCACTAAATCCAAGCATATATTATCAATGCTGCTCGCACTTGATTTTAGGTTTGTTAAAAGGAAAAACAGCTTCACTTTAAAAGCTGTGAATGAGTGAATCTCAAGTTACCATGAAGAATTCTCACACACACACACACACACACACACACACACACACACACACACACACACACACACACACACACACACACACACAAAGTGTAAGTTGCAGTTTATTGACCAGCTGCTATGGTTACAAAGCAGAAAGGCGGTGAAATTATTTCACTGCAGTCAGATAATGATTTATGACTTCATAAAAGGAGAACAGAGAGCTGATTAAAGAGTGTCATGGAAAACAACATGAAGAGACGCTGGTGCCACCAATGAACCCCAACTCTCTCTCTCTCTCTCTCTCTCTCGTTCTTTTCTTCTTTCTGTTCAAAATCTTATAAATATATAAAAAGCTTTTGAAAAGAAACTTTGTGAGTATAAAATCAACGGTCCTTTTAGATGTTGTTATAAAGGTCTGTAATAATGTTGGAGTTCACTAGTCAGCTCTTTTCATCTGAGAGGTGAAAACATCCTAGTTGTCAATGAAAGCAGTTCACAAAGCTTTAAATCCATTTTGATGCAGAGTGACACAAAAATGTACAAAAAGTCATCTTGAGATTGGGGATTGGGAAAATAGCGTGGTTTAAAGCAACACACGAGTGTTTCTTTCCTGAATTAATCAATTTGGTTGAAGAGATCTAATGATTCACTCATGAGTACAGTCTTGTTTAGTTCCAGAATGGGTCAGTGTTTTTGAATGAATCAGTTAAATTAATGATATTAAGAAGATAATTTGTTGCCATCTACTGGTCTAATTATGTTACCTAACAAAATGCGAGGAGGACTGCATGGAACTATTAAAAGTTACCCTAATCGTATATCTAAATCAAATTAAAAATTTTAATTTATTAAAAAATAACCTTTTTTATTTTATTTATATTTATTTTTCAGATTGAAATTGTCCCTGAATATTCCCAAAGGACAGTTGCATCAGATTTAACTCACAAAATTGCCCTCAGACTACTGAGTAATCCAAACACATTCTCCTTTATTTCATGCAAATGTGCTCACACACACTCCTCTCCCCCACAAAACAGCAACTGATAAGAAACTGTTGAGAGCAGTTGAGGGCACAAAAATATCAGTTTACATCCCACCTGTCTGACTTCAAAATCAAACCTCATCTGTCCATCGGCTCTGTCTTACCCCTCGCTTAGTCTTCCACAAGTAGATTATTGAACAAATAGAATAATAAAACACATTGAGCCTAATAAGGCCATTTTAGAGTACAGAACTTTTGGTCATACATGATTGATAAAGGACTATTAGGCACCATTATGCACTGAGAAATAAAGAGATACAAAAGGGAAAGATGGATAGAAAGACCGAAAGAGGAAGAGAGAAAAAGAGGGTATGAGGTTTTTCTCACCACACCTGTCCATATGGAGGATATCCGCTCTGGGTCCATTGTTCCTGAACCTTGATGTGGTAACAAGCCCCCAGGATATAAACACACACATATATACACACAGAAAGGATGAGGGCAAAGCATGGGGATCTTTACATGCATCCTGTACAGCTTCAGAGATCTGAGTGCTGTGCTGAGTATCATAGATCTTCATAAAATAACCTGACGCTTTTTATGGCTACATTTCTGTCACATCTCTTTCCTCTTTTTCCGGTTCTGTCAATTTTCCAGTGATGGAATAATAATCTCATTTACCATCTGAAGCTCTTTTAAAGATCTTTTTTCAGTTGAATGCATAGGCCTACATAGCGATTCAACACAGCAAGGCATTAATATATCATGCAGTTGTGCCACAACACAAGTTTGGTTTTGAGGGCTATGTATAAAGTGTTCAATATGATATTAGTAAAATGATTTAAATCACAAAAAGCATAAAACATTTATGATATAAAAAATAGGAAATGCATTGCAAAAACATAGACAAAAATAAAATAAATAATTGTTTTTTTTGCATTAGAACGTACAATTTTACAAATATTTGGCGAGAATGATAGCTTATAATTCCAGGCATCCAATAATGCATAAATCCATTTGAAAAATACTGTAAACTGTTTATCAAACACCATCACCCACTGGCAGTGCAAACAAAACACTGAAATAGTGCATCTTAAAATGATACTCTTATCTTAATAGCAGGTGATCGTTTCAGAGTGTGGCGGCCTGCGTTGACTGATGCATTGTGGGGATTCTTGTAAGCGACACAGTTCCCCTTCTGAGGTTTTGTTCCTCCGGTACATGTCGGACTGAATTTTGCATCCCCACCCTGTACTCTGCGACAAAACAGAGTTCTGTTTTCTTCTGTCTCTTATGGGTTTGCTATAGAGACCACACCAAACCATTCAGCTTTTATTGAAGACAAAAGACTCCTTGTGAGTTCTGAGTGAACAATGATGTTGGGGAACATGAAACCTTCAGAAGAGTAGTTTAACACCAAACAAAACCCCTTCACATATGATATAAAGTTGTCTAAATATGTTATCACACCTTTTTTCTGGCAATTTTTCCATGGAGTAACCTTAATATTTTATCTCAGCACATAAAAAGAACAGAAGGGGGAAAAAAAACTTTCATACATATAACATACATGATGTTATAAACAACCTAAAGAACATTTACTCAAGAACTGAATTTACTGGACAGCAGCCAATGCAAAAGTGACTAAATACAGCAGATAAACATTATCCCCTGCAGGACCCCCAATGTGCATTAGAAGTTGCTAATACATTCTTGAGATTTTAGAGCCGTCTTTAGACAGCTGTGTGGAACGGAAATCAGTTAGAAACAGAGAGCACTTCTGTAAGGACACAGGCACACATGTGCGACACTCGTTCTTCTGGCCATGAGGAAAATAAATAAACCAAGCCAACTTCTCCCTCGGACCACACAACAGGTGTATAAGATGTCTGTGTCTTTTAACGTGCCAGTGTTGTGAGGCCTGGGGTCTAATGGGAAAAGTAATCTCATTAAGCAAAGGCCGTCCAAACCCCTCCTGTCCAGCAGGAGGCAGTGTTGCCAGAGAAATTGTGCAGGTGCAAATGCAGGGAATAACAAGAAGACGCCACACTGTGATTTAAAAAGACATAAAAAAAAAAAAAAGCATAGCCTGAAGGCACCCAAAGTCAGAGTTTATGACTGGGCGTGACACACATACACACACACACACTCTCATGCAGATACACATTTGTACACACTGCCCATTCAATAAGTATAGCCTCTGGCTAAGTAATACGTGTTTATGACAGAGTGTCTGAGACTCAGATTAATGGCCAAGCTTCCATTACACACAATACACCTTAACAGAGTGGAGACGGGCAGACAGGTACGAACACACACAGACTTGAGTTCTAAGAGAGAGATCATGCATGGATTCACACTGGCTAAGAAACACTGATCCAATCCCGTATATCAAATATAAAGATAAAGACACAAACAGAGGAAACAATACAACCCTAATACAATGACCAATGCAACAGAAAACACATTTCTAAAACTTCAGGCAGGCTCTGTGTTCCCCACGCAGATGTGCTTGATGGGATTTTCCTGATGTTTTATATTCACATAAATTTCACTGAATGAGCCCATATAGACTCTGATTGGTCACCTGCAGGGTTCATGTGCAGGAAACAGGCAAAGGACACAGGTACTTCTTTTTTATGGGTGCTTTTAGTGTAAGTGCATACATGTGTGTGTGCGCTTGTGTGATCTGAGAAGAAGTGCATGTCCAGACTTGCTGGCTGACCCAGGTCAGAAATCTCAAGGAATGCATGAAACACAAAGCGTATATATGTCTTTTGATTCACTGGAAAGTTGTTTCAACCTTGCGGCATTATTAGAGCAGAAACGTGATTCAACAGAGCAATTCAGGACAAGCAAAGCTGATTTGGTGAAAGCAAATGGAGTGATATTGCAAAAAGTCTCCATTTTGTATCTGGACTATTTCTCCCCCAATGGTATTAAAACATATAAACAAACATAATTCAATAATAATAATAGTAATACTAATTAGATTAAAAATAAAATATAAAGCAATCCATCATTAGTGACAAGACTCGTTTGAACCATAAGGCCCTACAATTTTCAGTGTGGAGAGGGTCAGCTGCATCAATGCCGTGTGAAAAAAGCCACACTGGTAACCAAAAAGGGTAAAATGATCACTGAATCAGTCAAATATATTCATTTTAACCATGCAACAAAACTAATTTTATGGGCTAAATCTGGTAGAAATAGCTCGTTATGGTAACAATTGTAGGTTAATACCACTCTTTGCACTATGGTGAGTGATATTTATATTTAAAAAAAGGATAGGCTATAATTTAAAACCAGCATAAACATGAGTATTGAGTCTTTACTCTTTAGGTCACAACGTGTTTCATTAGATTATGTTTTTACAGAGGAATTGCTAAACAGGCACTTCAGCTTATATATGCTGTACACACACAAGCAGTTAGTGTTTTTATAGTTGTGAGAAGTGACTGGTTGTGTGTCATATTCATGGTCACGGTCCTCAGAGAAAATCACTATGAAAAACAAAACAAAGACAAAGTGACAAGCAACTGCTGAAAACAGCTGTTGACACACACACACACACACACACACACACACACACACACACACACACACACACACACACACACACACACACACGCACACGCGCACACACACACACACACACACACACACACACACACTCATACTCGGTTTTGCTATCTTTGTGGGGAATCTCCATACTAATTTTTATATTATTTAGTTTGTTCAAACTGTATATTCTATGTGTGTGTGTGTGTGTGTGTGTGTGTGTGTGTGTGGGTGCGTGCGTGCGTGTGTGCGTGTGGCCTGGTAAACCCTACATTATGGGGACAAAGATATCCCCACAAAGATGGCAATATTCTAAATCCTTGTCCTTGTGGGGACATTTTTGGTCCCCATGAGGAAAACAGCTTATAAATTATACTAAGTGATGTTTTTTTTTAATGTAATGCAAAAAAAATTCTGAAGGGTATAGGGTTAGGGTTAGTGTGAAGATGGGGATAGAATATACAGTTTGTACAGAATAAAAAATCATTATGTCTTTGGAAACTTCCCATAAAACATGAAACTCCTCATAAGACGTGTGTGTGTGTGTGTGTGTGTGTGTGTGTGTGTGTGTGTGTGTGTGTGTGTGTGTGTGTGTGTGTGTGTGTGTGTGTGTGTGTGTGTGTGTGTGTGTGTGTGTGTGTGTGTGTGTGTGTGAATGTACTGCATTAGATCCAACAATCTTCAGGACATTATATTAAAATACGGCAAAACATTTTCATACATATTAAAAAACATAAAACATTTACAAATAATTGCACACTTACTAATTCATGCAGATATTCACTTAGAATTTTCTGTATTAGCTGCCATGAGAAATGGTTTGATTTGAGTGAATAAAGCATCAATTTCTTTCACATCTGAAATTATTGGAAAACAAATATTTGAGTAAGTAGAATCAAAACGTTATAGTTACTTATAAATGAAGGTGTAGACTGTAGACCTTGCGACAACTTCATTGTGTGACATTAGCCCCAATTATGCTATACGCATAATGCCAAGTTCTGGGGCCTCATTTATAAAACTGTGCGTAGGAATCTTACTAAAAGTGTACGTACGCACAAAAGGCCAAAATGGCGTACGCAAAAAAAAAAAATCAGATTTATAAAACCCTGCGTACGCACACCTGAACGCAATTTTCACTTTATAAATCACAGCCTACCTGATAATTTGCGCATGCAAAAAAAAATCATTTACCGCCCTTTCTCCGCCCACATTCAACCATATATAGACAATGCAAATTACCTCATTAGCCATGTATATATTAAAGGAGCAAGGAAATTTGTGTTTTCAGCGATCAGATTTAATCATTTACACCTTATCACATTAATCACATAATGAGTGATAGGCCTACATCCATTTAAGAATGGAAGTGAAAGAAATTAAATTTACGTACTTTCAGCATAGTTCCTTTTATGTCCTTAAACTAAACATGCATGTATATCTTTAGGACCCATAATGGTGATTTAATGTTATTAAGTTGGCTTGAGAAAGCCAACTTACTGAAATCCTATGTAAACTTATTATTAATCTTCTTTTTCTTATTCTTCTGAGCCAAAAATTTTCAACTGTAACTCCTCCTAGAGCTTTAACTCTACAAACTCCAAACTCGGGTCAGACCTTCAGACTCTTCTGACTTGGTGTGCTATAAGCTGTAAATGTGCTATAAGCTATAAACTGATTTGACTTTCAGTTTTCTTAAAAATTAATATTAAAAATCATAAAAATCCTATAGACTTACATTGCAGAGTGTTCAAATTGAGCCAAGACTACGGTGGGCCATTAGTGTACAAGCCAAAAACTCACATCTAAACTCCCTGAAGCCCTAGACTCAATTAAACTACCATTCTAAATCTATCTATCTATCTATCTATCTATCTATCTATCTATCTATCTATCTATCTATCTATCTATCTATCTATCTATCTATCTATCTATCTATCTATCTATCTATCTATCTATCTATCTATCTATCTATCTACCTATCTATCTATCTATCTATCTATCTATCTATCTATCTATCTATCTATCTATCTATCTATCTATCTATCTATCTATCTATCTAACTTATCTTTCTTTCTTTCTTTCTCACTAATCTATCTATCTATCAATCAAACTTTAACCTACTTTAAACATCAAACTACTTTAAACTTCTTCAAACTCTCTGGTCCGGCTTTCTCAAGCCAACTTAAAGTTTGTCTCAACAAACTTTTTTTTCTAGTTTGTATTTTTTGTTGTAACCGGGACCTATGAGCAACTTGTAAATATTGTAAATATTGAAATATGTCAAACTTAATTTTGCCATTTTGCAAAGGGTTAATTCCCTTTATCCGCAGTCAGTTCCTCAACTCACCATCAGTGTCGCCAAACTGCTTTGTCTTCAAATTGTGCGTACGCATGGGTCAGAGTTTGCGTGGAGGTGCGCATATTTTCACGTCAAGTTTTTCTTTAAAAAATGTCCTTTTGCGAAGGGACTGGCGTACGCATGTTTTCAGCCCCGTTTTGTGCGTACGCAAGCTTTATAAATGAGGCCCCTGGTCTGTTTGATCTTTAGTCCATACAGAGGGACTTTTCACTGTTTGTAGCCTATCTCTCCACCAGTGTTATTATAGTATTAATTATATACTATCATAATCATAGTATTTACTAATATTTTGAATTTACTTTTTTTCATTTTAGGAATTTTGCTATGTGATTTTGTCATTTTTACAAGTTCTTTTTTTTTTTTTTTTTTTTTTTTTTTTTTTTTTACATCCGATTTAGCTTTAGTAGGCTATCTTTTTGTTTTAGTCAATTTAGTGCTTTAGTAAACTTACAATTATTTTTGAGTTAAAAAAATAATTTTTATTTTTTTACTTCAGTAAACTTTCCATGCATTAGTGGTGGGGATTTGTCTGACTTCAACAGTTTACTATGCCTGAAGCGTCCGTTTTTGAAAGTGAGTCATTGAATCTTTACTCAACCGATTCATTCAACAACAGTGATTTATTCTGAAAGGAAACACAACTAACACGTGTTCAGCGGTTAATGTTGGCGCAGCTTTCTTTTGGAGCTATTTTCATTGACAGAGGGAACATAAACTGGAAATAGTGTTTCTGTAATGTAAGTTAGTCAATATTAAAATGTCATGAACATTTGATGGACTATCAACCTGACAGCTGTCAGCCCATAAATTCACTTCCGTTGTAAAAACAAAACTTGTCGGCAAATTGTTACAGCTAGGCCTATGCATTTTGGTCGGATGGAGGCAATATGAGGTTAAGCCCGAGGTTAGTGCTGAAGTTTGCCTAGAAACCCATCAAATGTGGGCAATTGTACGTACAAAGAAAACTGTAAGATGTCAAAAGAAAGAAAAAAAATAATAATATTGTGCCCTTAAAATATTTTCCCGCGGCTAATAACGATCTACCGAACCTTGAGCACTGACTGAGAAACAATGCTTTAAAAATATTACTGGCCATGCTGTGGATGGGGAGGACTATGAAAATATGGAATGTGTAAAATCCAAACGGCAAAAGGTCAGTGTTCGTGTCACAGTCTTTCAGTGATGTCCCACCAACTGTCACCTGCTTTTCTGGATTTATCCAATAGACTAGTGTTGAATGAAGCATCATCACAGCTGCATTGCAGATGTGCCCTGGATACAAATAGATATTTTGAGGGCTCTAAAGAAGCTCTTGGTCATATTGAATGGATTTGAGATGAGAATGCATAGCTCTTTAAAAGACTCCAGGTGTTTTGTGCTTGGGTCAGTCTCAAAGAAAACGATCCAGTTGCTAATGTAAAAAAGCTTTATGCTGCCGTTTATGCAGTGGTAAGACTCACGTTGAGTGGGAATTGACATGAATGTTTATGCATATGGATTATGGTATGACACAATTATTGATTAGATTAGATTCTTAATTAGATTCATCAAGTATTGCGATACAGCCATGAGTCATGTCATACTCATACTTTATAATGCAAATCATGCACAACACGCATAATATGAATGCTGGTGAGGCATGATAGATCCCTCTGCTTTTAAATATAAAAAGACCCCTCAAGTAGACAAAAGCCACATTGACTTTTGCAGCAGTTTCACCAAAAACTCACCTGCACTGTAAAGGATGCACAATGTGAGCCTGCCAACCAACTAAACATTTCTACTTAAATTGCAAATAAATCTCCAAGCATGTTCTCAAGTTGCATAGTTCTCTGAAAAAACTGAAAGGGGGTAAGAAGAATGAAAGAATCAATGCATTCTTTGATAATATAACAAGTGCTGATTTGAAAACCTAAGCAGTGAAATTGTGAGACACGTCAATGTTATAGAGTCTTGATCGGCTCATTGCCAAAGACTGCATTAGTCTGACGGGATGATCCTTGCCCTGCCTCTTGGCAAAAGGAACAAATCAGAAAACGAAGTATTGCTAGGTCCAGATTTATGTTGCTCACTTCACTGCTGCTTGTAGTAGCTTGAGTTTAATGTTTATATATTGGGCTAATTGTAAATGCTCTCTGAATTAAGTATTTAAGTAAGAATTTTCCCACAGCTAGAGAACATACATTTGTGTCATTTAATTTTGAATCAAATAAAATTTTCTTTATTATTCTGTTTTATTTTTGTTTGGTGAACATATTTAATAAACTTCCTTATCTTGTTTTTTTTAATAGATGCATTCATAACCCCTGTTTATTTGCCGTCTCTCGCTCATTGTCATGCATACTGTTCTGATGGAGCATCACGCCCTTGAGTACCAGTCATCTTAAGGTAAAGTTCCTCTCATGATGCATTATAAATAAAAAACACGCTTGTTCTCTGTCTCATACACTCCCACCTTGCAAGCAAAGTGTTTACAAAAGCACAAATGAACAGTCTTTTGTTCTTTTTTTATTAGTCTCAGAATATGGACAATGAGTCACAAATTAACAGCTTTACTTTAAATTAAGATAACACATTTTTTTATATGCATTTTCAGTCATTAGCCTCATTTACATAATCCTTTTGAAAAACGGTGATGGTGTGTGCTATCACGTCTGTCAGTTGTTGACCGCCAGCTCAACTCCCTGCTGAGTTAATGGCCTTACCAACTTTCTTCGCACCCTCTGGGAACAATGAATAGTCTTGGTGACTGTTGTTGAGTGGGGTTAGTTTATGTCCTTGGCAGTGACCAAATATCTCCTCACCTCCGATATGTGCTGAAAATGTATTGTCCATGACCCCAAAACTTTGGCATGGGCATATATTGCATGCAATGTTTACATGATGCTCGTTTTCTTATTTTAGTTTGCTAAATGTTGATTGGATGGCAAAATGTGGCATTGTAAAACGTAACAGACACAAGTGAGGAGTGGCAACGTTTCATGTGGAACAGTCAGTGTGACACTATATTAATGTCACAGTGGCCAACCATTAGTGGTCACTTTAATGGGTCAGTTTCCTTTGAACTGATCTGTGTCCTCTAAGGATCTAGTCTCAGGTGACGCATTCTGCAGTCACTAGTAATAATGCACACTGCAGTGTGTGTTTATCTGTGTGTGTTGGATGGTTTATTTTAGGACTGGCTCCATTACCAAGGCTGGGAAAAGTCTGCGTCTCATTGAGGGAGACAGTAGTCTGCCACACCCATTAACACACACACACACACACACACACACACACACACACACACACACACACACACACACACACACACACACACACACACACACACACACACACACACAATCCCAGGCTACACCCCACAGCCTAGGGCCAGTTCCCAGACTCTGCCAGTGAGTTTCCATCTTGCAGAAGCTGGTTAATGACAGACCCTAATAAAGACTTGACTAACTGAAGACTCACAATAAATCAATAAACCACTACAATACTCTCATCTGAGATGCGCAATCACACGCCTCACACACACTTCCACGACTGCAGGGAAAAATATATTGTGTAAACTATGACATCACTGAAGTGGATTCCGTGTGTGTGTGTGTGTGTGTGTGTGCATATACCTGCATCCACACATTAGATTATACAGCATTTGATATGATTCTACTACCTTCGATGTGGTTTTATTGAACTTTACAACATTTAATGCACAGTTTTAAGTTATTTTTAAGTTTTGGAAAATCTGTTATGTACTTTTGTAGTTTTTATCATTATTATTATTTATAAATATTTCCATTTGCTTCAATTTAGTTTTCATTACAATTAATTTCATAAGTAATTTTTTAAATAATATTTACATTGGCTTTCATTTTTATTTCAGTTTTAGTCATTTTAGTACTTCAACTTATTTGGTTTCAGTTAGGCAACATTTCTATTTAAAAAAAAAGTGTAATTCGTTCTAATCACAATGCATGACACATACAGACACATAAATCAAACATACCCATATTTCCTCAGAAAAATATTCCATATAGTGGGCAATCAGCTTGACTGATGAATTTTTTTTTTATTGTTATTGCACATCTCTTTGAAGTCTTTCCCATGTAACATTTCTACAGTTTTTCCCAAAGGTGTTTAGGTAAAGGGAGTGGGAGGAACGCTTTGCATCTCAAGAACCAAGCCGTCAGAGTAAAACTAGTCACTGAAACGTGAAATTTATGGAAACTTATTCAATGCCACTGTCTTTGCTGCCATTATTAATTGGTGTGTGTGTGTGTGTGTGTGTGTGTGTGTGTGTGTGTGTGTGTGTGTGTGTAATAAACATATGTTTGTGTAATATCAGTTAATGTAACTTTACCTATAGATTTCAGTGGTTTAGTGAGGTTAGTGAGTTTCCTTTGAAGAAACAGACACATGCACATGTTCAGTGATCTGAAGTGGGACAGCTGAGGAATGACTGGACTCATCTGAGAGTAACAGCTGCAACTTAACTATTGCCAGAGATATGAGAGAACACTAACACTAACTTACAGATACTAACTTAACATACGACACTGTAAGGTTATAGATCTACAACATGCAGACTTATTTTGAAAATATATTTTCTTAATTTAAAATACCTTAGAACAGCATAGTTACAGCTTCAAGGCCACAGCAAAATCTTCAGCGTTGGTGGGGATACTGTACGTACGCACACTATCTGATTTCAGTTTCAGAGAGACCTACCACAGATGCTTGTGTGTGCACAGTAGGTGCATATGTCTGCACAGAGAAAAATCTGCTAGTGTAATGAGATGCACCATTGATGAAATCACTGGTGTGTCTCTTTTCTGGTGAATTCAGCTTACACAAAGGCATGTGCAAAGTGTTCTCGAGCACCTTGTCTGCGAGAAACCATCCACCCTGCTTCACACTTGACACTAATAGGAAGTAGCCTGGAGCATTCAGTAGTTCAGTACTTCTCACAAAGGCAATTGAGATGCAGGATTGAGATGCCCACACAAAGTTACATTACAATGCATCCATCATTATCCATAAATATGTTCAACTAACTCACATACAGACACAAAGACCAAAGGAAGGAGAACAGGCAATCTTAACATTTGCTGTAACACAATACTTGTATTTGAAAAAGCACACACTCTCATGGTTTGTTTATGTAAAGGAGCAATGATTCATTGATAGGTTGACGGTGGCAGCTGCCTGTATGACAACGGACAGCTGCGTTGGGAAAGACAGCTGAACGATCGCTCAGATACATGTATGTGCTCATGGACACACGCTGCTTTTTACTGCGTTGGGTTTACAAAAACAAACATGCACCTTATCATACAATAAGGCATTTGGATAGTAAATGTCAAAGTTAAGTGTTATTTTATGTGCTTATGAGTAAAGGGGAAATACATGCTAGTAGAGTTAGTAGAGTTTACTGTATGTTGGATTTATTTATTTGTTTAGTTACCATTGTGCTGAAGTGTGCAGCTTGTGTGTAGGTTCTAAGTGGCTACATGAATGACAGCTGTGGTGATGTTGCTTGACGAACAATAGCTGTGCTAATGCAAATATTGAGACTATTCTCTTCTTACTTGCTGATCTCGTGCATTATATATATGAATAAATATAAAAATAACTTAAAACTTAACAAGTTAGTTCAGCAAAACTGTTTAAATGAACTATTTCTAGCCAAGAAGTTGTACAAAGCTAATTGCGTGGAAACATTTTCCTCAATATTATTACATTGAACAATAGTGTATACTGAAGATAGGCTTTATCTGAAAGTTTGAATTGTGTTCTTGGGACAAGGGCATGTTCCATAAATATCACCAACCTTGGCGTTACCCACTACACAACATCATCTGTCAGTAACTTCTACACCTGGCCTTGCATCACACAGATTCAGACACAGCCCACTGACAGAGTGAAGATACAGTGGTATGTGTTGAACAATCTGTTATGAGTAGAGCTTCAATTAAGGGCTGATCTTGGATCAGTTTTTCCCATTATGTAGCTAATCTTCTCCATTACACAAATGGCAACTGTACAGGCCTCATTTAGTAAGTGACCTTTGATGGAAATGACCTGTGTTGGAGACTCTGTTGTAGTTGTGCTATCAGCACTCAGAGTAATTATGTGGAGAGAAGCAGGGCCAGAGATGGTACACAAATTATGGTTATTCAATTTACTTTTATGATAATTTGTCACGTTTCATTTCATTGTGTTCTATCTACTTAATTAAGGGACTACATTAATGACGTTTGTGGCTGAATATAGGTTGGGGATTTCTAGTTCCCAGCATGCTTTGCATGGGACTTCTTGATAGGTAGTGCAAATGTTTATCATGTGTTATTTTATGTTTTTGAGCAAGACGAGTGTTTAATGTCCAATTAGTTAGGGTTTCGTTTCTATTCTGTTATTAATACTATTGAAAATACCTGCATGATGGTCTCAACTGGTTGAAGATGGTTTAGGTAAGTGGCCAGCCGATCAGGTTATGCATATATTTAAATACATGCTTTTGCTACATTTAAAAGTTTTTTAATTTATATACATACATATTTATACATAGAGAAACAACGTTTGTCCAATGGAGGCTCAAAGTCAGGCAGGTTACATATAAAGAATATATAGCTGCATGTTTGGCAGTCTTGCAAGAAAGTGGATCAGACAGTACTTTAAATTTTATTTATAATTTAATATTTATTAAAAACAGAAGCCCTAGAATGTGACATCATATCCTGTTTCCAAAATTAGTTGCAGGTTCAGAGAAAAAATATCCTGGAAAAAGAGAGGGAAAAGTGTGCGCGTGTGTGTGTGTGTGCGTGTGTGTGTGTATGTGTGTGTGTGTGTGTGTGTGTGTGTATGTGTGTGTGTGTGTGTGTGTGCGCGCATGAGTGTCGAATAGCATACTGTTTACCTTGCTTTTCTTTTCTTCATTACCGTAAACATGGTTCCACCCTAAAATGGAGAAAAGGAAAGGAAGAATTGCTTAGCTCATATTTATTATCTGGGATAACACTGGACATGAGATCTTAATCGCGTCAGTAGAGCGGTGAACGTAACACCCTCTGTGTCAGGGCCTGGAATAACACAGGTCTTTTCTTGTCCTAACATCAAATGAAAATCACTCCAGCAGCCTTTTTCCCAAATAGAGATTTAATTCTGGGTGGGGCGTGTATGTGTGTGCGTGTGTAAAATGTGATCCATGCTGCTACATGACTTTTGTAAGCAGAAATCATCTGAACACACACATTTTCAGATGCGTTTGCTAAATTTAAGCTCATATCTCAACCTGATAAAACCTCTGAGGTTTGAAAGATTTCATTCACAGATGATGTTATTTGGTTTTAAGACTGTGGATTGTGTTCTGTAAATCTAAAACTGTCATACTGTATGTCTTACTTTGTGCCACGGCCTGGGCCGCTTGTAAATCTCTGAACTCTATGACGTGAGAAAGTGATGAGATATGGTAGAAATATTGGTGGTGTCTTCTCTAATAGTCCTAAAGAATGTTTAATGTAGACCTGCACAGCTCTTCATATATGGCACAAGTTAAGAGGGCAGATCAAAACATGCCCAAGAATGCAGAGCAGGAATTTAATGATTAATCAGCATAATAATACAATCATTGTCCATTCAGTTTCTCAGAAACTCACGCCTTAAAATGCCCAACTATTTGTGCTTGAAGCAAATAGTGTTTTGTTTTTTGGGGGGATGATATTCAACCGTTTTGCAGTATTTCATCATGTCGTTTTAAACCACAGATATCATAGGAATGAAAGTTTTAAGACAAGAAGAGTTTCGATTGGCAGCTGCTGTATTTTTTTTGCCAGCACTAAATGAATGAAGTTCAGTTGAGAGCAAGAGGAATTCTGGGATGTGTTCAATGCCAGCATGGAGTCTTAAACCCGCAGAGGGTCTTCAGCAGCTGTTCCCACAGACAATTAAGGTATTGAGACAAGTGAAACACAGGCTTTGACACATCTTTAGTCTCCCATTGGAAATCCAAGCATGGATCCCTCTGTGTTTCATGAACTCGTCTGCATGTAAAATGTCCAACAGCATCAACTGATAAAAGTTCACTGTAAAAAGTTTGTATTGACTTGACGTGAAATGTTTATGTACTATGTATTTGTGTTTTATATCATTATTTTTTATGTATTATATTAAATGCAGACTAGGTTAGGATTAGCCATAAAATAAAGGATGAATGCCTGTAAACTAAACAATTTCAACATACTATATATAATATACAAATATGGGAAGACCATTTTTAGAGTTGGTTTCAAGACCATGTTTGTACTTTTTTTGTACACTAAACAACACATTTTCCAGTATATGGGAACTTTTGAGTCACAAACAAGAAACATTAATTATTTGAAACTATAAAAAACCCTGTTAGATCTACAGATTGTTCCCAAATGTTAGTCTTAAAGAATTTCATTTAGAATAAATTAATATATTTCTGGAATGTAAAAATTTTTCCCACATGCATTGCAGCATAAATAAATGATTTAGATGACAGCATAAATAATCTTTCAGAAAAAAACAATTGGACTTATATTAAAAATATCCTGGCTCTTCCAAAATTTATAATGGAAGATTTTGAAGCCCAAAAAACCGCATCAATCCATCATAAAAATAATCCATATGGCTCCAGGGGGTCAATAAAGGGCCTTTTAAGCGAAGCGATGTATTTTTTAAAGAAAAATATTCATATTTATAACTTTATAAACTATAATCACTGGTTTAGTAACAACCATGCGAGTCTAGTTCCGGCTGAAGAGTATAACTCCTGACCCGATGCATGATGTATTGACGAACGTAGAAGCGCAGAGGATGGCCCTGTCCCAAATGGCACACTTCATATGCACTTTCGGTCTTGTGGACTTACAATGGCTGCCACGTGCGCGTGTCTGTTAAGTCCGTGAGGGGTGTCCCATTTCTCATTTTAGCTCTCAGAAGGGTGCTCGCGGTCGATTCGCGCCCTCGATGCGCACTTTTGCCGAGCCTGCACTGATGCGGACTCCACAGCAGACTTCTTCCCGCCAGTCAAAGCGGCATTACGTCACGAAAGTGCGGACTCAGAGGAAGAAATTTGAGAATTTTTTAAAGAGATGTCGGAGGAGCTTCAGTTTGTTGCCCTGCCCTTTGAATTGATTACTTTTATGTTGAATGGATACACTTTTTTGGGCTTCAAACTGGGTAGGCCTACCATTCACTCCAATTATGGAAGAGCCAGGATATTTTTTAATATTCCTCCGATTGTGTTTGGGTGAAAGAAGAAACATCTAGGACATTTACACCTAGGATGGATTTAGAGCGAGTAAATTATAGGATAATTTTAGTTTTTGGGTGAACTAATCCTTTAAGACAACAGTTAAGAGAACTTAAACATTTGAATGCATAATGTTGCCTTGATTTTTTACAGTGTACTGTATATAAATAAGTTTAATTTGCAGTGTTTCTTCTCCTTTGTATCCTTTTAGATCCATTCATGTTCTCTCAACAACTTCAGTTATACTGAATTTTTTCTTTAGTTTTTCGTTTTTCTCTCTTTGCCATTCTCTCTGCTTCTAAAACCGGAATGTGAGGTTTACCTCAGGTTTCAGGTACTGAAGTCCGAGCTGCCAGATGCCTGTTGGCAGCTTCCTCTGTTGGCAGAACAAATGTGTTCGC
Organism: Phoxinus phoxinus; assembly: GCF_949152265.1. Lineage (NCBI taxonomy): Eukaryota > Metazoa > Chordata > Actinopteri > Cypriniformes > Leuciscidae > Phoxinus > Phoxinus phoxinus. The sequence continues at coordinate 19,126,512 of NC_136889.1, read as the reverse complement.
TAAATTCTTTTCTTTATGTCTGTGCATGCAGCTCGGATTGTGAATCTGATACCACTGCTGTGCTGACTCAGCAATAATACGACAGCTTAGCGTGGAGCAAACATCCAACAAATCAAAGCTCGCTCAACTAATGTACAAGTAACGCCGAAGTACGTATAGTACACGTAAACCCACTGTTGACATTAGAAGTCAAGTACACTTACTGTCCCACCATACAGTAAGCTTCACCGGCACCTGCTCTCCCAATAAAGTATATATTACAGTACACAGAGAAAAACACTCCCAGAGTTCAGACCAAGAGCACCTGGCCACCTAACTGGACCTGAGAGTGAAAAAAGACAGTGTTTATCACGGGACAATCTTTTTGTTAAGCAAATCCTGTTTTTTTTTCTACAAAGGAAACATGATTGAAACCCAGTCTTTTGATTAGCTACTAAATGGTTGATAGCCATTTGTGGTGTTCAAGAGATTTTCAAGGGTTTGAGGGTCTAATTATTAAGTGGGTATAATCTAAACACTCTGACTGCCAATTAAGAGTTAAAGAAAAATAAAATATAAATACAATTTAAGAAATAAAAACAAACAAATATCTGAGCTGATACATGCTCTTTCCCAATACAGGCTCCAAAATTAAAATAGCTCTCAAATATATTATTCTCAACCACCCCAGTCACTTTCATTATATAAACTAGCATAAATAGCTTATTTTTTTCCCATGGAAGAGAACAACATGAAGGTGAGAAAATGGCAAAATATATTTTTGGGGGCAAACTAAAGTTGGTCATTAAAATGTGTAATTTTTTGGAATGAAAGTTTCACTAAAGCTGCCAATTTATTTGAGAAATATACAGTAAAAACTATATGAAATTTTTATGTTAATATGTAATTTATTCCTGCAATGGCAAAGCTGATTTTCAGCAGATCCAGTCTTCAATGTTGAAAACAGTTATGCTGCTTAATTTTCTTGGAAACTGATACATTTATTTTTTCACGATTCTTTGATGAATAGAAAGTTGAAATGAAAATTATTTATTTAAAATCGAATTGTTTTAAAATCAAATATTTTAAAACAATTTTAAAGTCTTTACTGTCACTTTTGATTGATTTAATACATCCTTTCTGACCCTTTAAATGGCGTATCTTCACGGATTATCTGAATCATAAATCCTAATGCTACACATTCCCAAATCTTTGAAGTCACCCTTTACATCCTCATCCGCCAGAAGGATTTGATAATCCGAGGTGAAGGTTTCTGAAAAGAAATGTGGGTGTGTCCCACTTCTCTTTTTTTTCTTGAAAATGAAAGCCATGACTCCTAGGATGAGTTAGAGCAGGTTAATCTTTAAAAGAGGTGATACACATCGTTACTCTGAGTCAAAACAAAACTCTTGTTATCAGCCTTCAACTTTCAGGATTCTTCTCCAGCTTTGGATTTCACTGTCATGCATGATGTCAGCAGCTGACAGATGAGACCTAAGCTTAAATTTTGGGTCTAGAAATGGAAAAATGCTACAATTGAAATGAAAGTGTAAACCTCATAGGTACAAAATTCTTTAATAAATACTTGTTGGGAAAATCAAACAGATGGAACAAATAAAATTCAGACTCAGTATGAGCATCAGTGCATGTAAAATAATCACAGCCAGTAATGGACTTTTGGAGTTTTCTTTTTAATACAATAATGAAACTTTAATTAAAGAGTTGGTTCAACAAAAAATTCTGTCATTATACTCCCCCTCATGTCGTTCCAAACCCGTGACCATCTTCGGAACAAAAAAAAAGATATTTTTTGATGAAATCCGAGAGGTTTCTGACCCAACATAGACTGCAAAGTTATTTCCACTTTCAATGCCCAGAAAGGTAGTAAATACATTGTTAAAATAATCCATGTGACTACAGTGATTCAACCTTAATGTTATGAAGCAACAAGAATACTTTTTAAGCACCAAAAACCCCAAAAAGACTTTATTCTCACCAATTTTTTGTCTTCCGTGTCAGTCTCCGACACTGTTCACGTGAGGACCACCACGATGGATGCGTGTGATGCTGATGCAGGAGCCGGCCAATAAGGAGCCAATACTGAGCCGGCGTTCTGACGTAGAACCTGGAAGCGCCTCACTGTGTTTACAACCTGAACAGCGTCAGAGACTGACAGTATTCTCGTCGCTTCATAACATTAAGGTTGAACCACTATCACATGGACTATTTTAACAATGTCTTTACTACCTTTCCGGGGCTTGAAAGGGCCTGGGCCTTGATACGTGGCAGCCTAATTTGTGTTGCAAAGATGAATAAAGGTCTAACGGGTTTGGAACGACAAGAGGGTAATTAATGACCCTTTAAAAAGTGGCATGATTCAAAACGTGAATAAATCTGAATTACGGTCACATTTAGCATTATCCAATTATTTCTATATTCAACTGTAATATTTTCTAAATTACTGCACTAAAGACACCAAATGAAACATGTGACAATGATGAAAACATACATTTCTCCCTTCATTCAGCCACAGCAACATGCACTGATACAAATTTCCTGACCTTCCAGAAACCTTGAAGCTTGAATAATTGTGTTTGATTTGAGCCCAATCAAATTTAACAGAACAGCTCATAAATAAAGAAGGGAAAAATATACCCCAGCTACCTCAAAACAAGGGAGGTTTTCAGAAAACATAATTAAATCTTTACTCATAGTATTCTTTTGTAAAATGGTATTATAGTACCATTTTTTTAAATATAAAATCTGATATTCAACACTATACTCAGACAGAAGATACACTTAAAACTCAAGCGTTTTAAGTTCTTGACTTGGGTCATTTCATGAAGAGACTCTGGTCCGTTTGTGATTCAGTTTGAATTGTAGCATAATACCAAGCAATGATGTTCTGAAAACATTTAAGAATAATAATAATAAAAAATCTTTCAAAGTCTTCCAACATCCAACTGAAAAACCAGACAGTCTGGGACACTAATAGAAACACATAATTATATCATGACTGACATTGGCTTGAAAATGCAGGTGTTGGACTTCTCCAAGGAGACGAGTGCCACTCGGACACGCAGCATATCTTTCTCCAATGAAGTACTTTAGACCTTCAGAAGTAGTGATCAGTGACAACATTTGTTGTTGATTTTTACCTTTAGCATGGTCAATGTGTCCAATCCCTAGTTGACATTCGTTAGGAAAGTCACAAAAAATAACAGATAATCTATTCTAACATGAAGACAGATCATGTAATGTTTAGAGTATTTCTTAAAAAGTCCCCACAGACTTACAGCCTGTGGCCATTTTACATATTTATATATAAAACATTTTCTGACCAACATAAATAAAAGGAATGACATTGTTGAAAAAAAGAGCGACTGAAGGAGAGAATAAGAAAAAGTTATAATTCTAAGAATGACAATAATAAAAAGGTCACATAACTTACTAAACTCAAATATACACAGCTGTCTTTTTTCACTATTTACATATGTACATGCATATTTTGTCATTATAATGAATAAAGAACTAAAATAATTTTACCATACTGTGTGACCAAAAGGCCAAGTCCTTCGGGACAACACAATAGTGCGTTGAGTGAAGTGGCCCTCAATTTTTTTACACTTTGACTGTTCGGTTTATATGGCTGTCATGAGAAAGAACAAAAATGAGTTATAATTCCACCTATCAAAAGCTGAATGAGAATGTATCAGTCAGAATACTCTTTTACTGTCTGGACTATGAGTACCAATTCCCAAAGACGGTTCATTTCAATAACAATAGAAACAAACAATAGAAAAGTAAACCTTTTTTCTTAACAGTCTTAAAGGGATAGTTCATCCAAAAATGAAATTTCTGTCATTATTTAGTCACCCTTATGTAATTCCAAATATCAATCTTTCTTTTTTCTGTTTATCGAAAGTGGATAAGCACGGAGGCTGTCAAGTATCTTAAAAATACATGTATCTTTGAAAAAGTCTTCTGAAGTCATACAATAGATTTGTGTCAGGGACAAACTTCAGTTGTTATTCAATGAATATCTTGACATCCGCCCTAGATCTCCTTGATGAGAGAGGTAAAGATTGTCCGATTCATGTTTTGAGTTGATCCATCCAGTAAAATCGGTTGATCTTGTTCACAAACCGCTCTGGGGTGCGTTTCCCGTACAACTACGTAACTCGCTGCTTCACTACCATAGTACAATCAACTAGCTACCGGTAGTCACGACTGTTTCCCGAAACCATGTTGTCACAAAGTGGTCGTTCAACCACCTTGGTTTATGACGTCACGCCCATGGTAGAGTAATAACTTCTTTTAATGAAACAGTTTGAGATCGAATTAACGCTAAATGTCTCGTTCTTACGGAGTAGAGCACGTTCGCACATGCGCACTCTTCAAAAAAACGACGCTTAAATCTCTTGACAAACTAAAAGACGTAATTGACATTTGTATGTCTTCTAAATTCAAAGATACAGATTGTCCTGAATGTCAGCTTGCTTATTTGGCTCAAGATAAGGATTTATTAAGTCCACATGTCATGCAAACAAGAAACTCTGCTTCTCATAGTTGACAACTATGTTGATAACGACAGAACTTGCAAACATAGTTGGCTAACGATGCTTTTGGGAAACGCACCCCTGAATGATTTGTTCATTAATTGGACTGATCTGGTCTCAAACTCATTGCACAGGTAACAGCCCAACAGAATGTAAGATATTATTGAATAATGACTTTTGTTCCATTTAGTTTTTTCACCGTTTTTGTGTGACGAATAGTCTAAAATTGACCATATAGCTCCAAGAGACTTGGAATATACCATACAAATGTATTTGATGATACTTTGACGATAGTTTTGTTATTTTTGCGCCCCGTTTGAAGCTTGAAAGTTCCTGAGCAACTTACTACACTCTTATGTTAATTTTGTGTTACACAGATGAAAGAAGGTCATGTGGGTTTAGAGCAGGGGTTGGGAACGTTGGTCCAGGAGGGCCATTGTCCTGCAGAGTTTAGCTCCAACCCTGAAAAAAACTCACCTGATTGTAGCCTTAGTGATCCTGACGACATTGATTAGCTTGTTCAGGTGTGTTTGATTAAGGTTGGAACTAAACTCTGCAGGAGAGTGGCCCTCCAGGACCAACGTTCCCCACCCCTGGTTTAGAGTGACACACAGGTGACTAAATGGTGACTTTTTTTGGGTGAACTAACCCTGGGTTTAAGTGTATATTTAGCATTTGTTAACAAAAACAATAAGAACCAACATGTGTATCATCATTAAAAAAATGTATATAAAAGGCGTAAGAACTGTCTTGAAGGTTCAATGAGGCACTTGAATATATATATATATATATTCCTCTAGAAGATTTAACGGCTCCTAGCACTTGACTTTGGGCAGGTCTGGACATAATCAAAAATACTTTAAAGCTGCCTATCGCCAATTTCTCCTCAGCCCCAAGGGTCAAAGGTCTCGCCACAGTTCACAGACATAATCTCAAAGTTCAGCCTTGTGTAAAAAATGTCCTTCTTTTTAAGGAAAGTGAGTGCAAGTGTAAACAAAAGAAAAGGATTTTGAAAATCATTCTTTGAAAGTCTGATTTGCTGCATTTATGTGACACAAATCCCTGTTTCATTTGACTACACGATGATAAAAGGATGAAAAACACCAATCACACCAGCCCCAGATGCTCTCAGATCAGTCAGTGAAAAAAATACTTGTGTTTTTCCAGTTTGTCTGGCTTTTTCATACATAGTGATCTTTCATGTGCTCGCTTAAGCTCTCGTTCACATTGTTCTTGCAGCGGTTGTCTTTGCTGCTGTAGTGTGTCCTGTGTGGCTGACTTTGGGCTGTAGTGTGAATAGTGTACACTGCGTCCCCTCTAGAGCACGCGAGAGATGAGCACTTATGCAGAACTACCCCTCTGTCGCTCTCTTCGTCTCCCTCTTCCTCCTCTTCCTCTCGCTCAGCTCCGTCTCCAACCCGATCCAGAGGGTAAAGCAGGTTCTTGTTCTCCTGCAGCGGGTCCGTGTTGTCTTTGTGAGGTGTGCGAGTGCTCAGTAGTGTCCCGCGCTGGTTGTTGATGCTTTCCTCCATCTGCGTGTCCTCTCTTTGTCTGGCTTTCCTGCGTCTCCGGAACCACCACACACACACGATGACACATGAGATCCATAATACCACAAACAACACACACAGCAACGGGATGAGGTAACCTGTAGAGAAAGACAACAATTATTTATTTGATCAACAAATACAGTAAAAAATATTAAATATTATTCCCATTTAAAATATCACTTTTCCATTTTAACATATTTTAAAGTGTCATTAGTGTCACATAATCCTGCAGAAATCATTCTATTATGCTGATTTGCTGCTCAGGAAACATTTCTTATTATCAATGTTGAAAACAGTAACATTGTAAATGTCTTTGTCACATTTGATTTATCTAATGCATCGTTGCTGAATAAAAAAAGCATACTGACCCTAAACTTTTGAATGGCAACATAAGAAAAAGGATTGAAAGAGTGAGGGTGCTTTCACACTGGCAGTTTAGTTCGGAACGGGGCACGGTTTGCATGAAAAATCGCTAATGTGAACGCTGTCATGCGGACCCGGGTGCGCACTGGGGTACCGAACCCGAGACTACCTGGAGGAGGTGGTCTGAGTTCGGTTGCTCCCGAACCGTGCCGCGGTTCGCGTGAATGTGGAAGCAACATGGACTCGGGTGCGCACTTGTTTAGGAAGTCAAGTGACCTGCGCATGCGTTTAGCTGATTATTATGTATTTAATTAAAAAAACACATGTAAGGGATGATAGTGTTGATGATTTACCTTGGATACGAGCGAGAGTGAGCCTGCAGTGTATTCGCGCATAGCCCGTGGAATCAGGGCAACAAATATGGAAATTTCCTCAAAAGAGTCCGTTTGCAAGCACCAGAAGGCCACCTTAAACACGCACAGTAAACCTGTGTTTTTCACTCAGCTGCGCATAATAACACAGAATTAATAAAAAAACACAATATATTGACCCGCGTTCTGTTTTCTATCATGCGCCGTATGATGACGTAATATGCATGCAAACGCACCAGGGTTCGATAGAATCAAGTTGAGTGTGAAACCAGACTAACACTGCGGGGGGCGCAGGGAACAATCGCGCTCGGGCTCGAGCCCAGTGTGAAAGCCCCCTGAGAAAGGATGAGCAGGTGAAAAGAGAAGGGATCTCACTCACCAGTTTGAGGACGCGGGTCCTGAGTGTCGAGTCTGACCTCTCTCACAGCCAACAGTAACGTGCTGTTGTGAAGTTTGGACAGAACGTCAATGATGGAGCGGACAACATCCTGTATCTGAGCTCGTCCCTCAACAAAGCTGTTTTGCTCATATGACTGAAAAAAAAAGAAGAACAAATTAAAATGTGCAGACTCAAGTCGTTTCTCTCAGCTTTAGTCCTGATGTTTTACTTAGACACCCACTTTGGAACAGAACAGTACTGTCAAACTAATTAGACCGAACCAAATTACAACACTAATTAAACATAATTATATCACTTGTTGGGAAACTCAAAAACAACAATAGAGTCAATGTAATGCTATTTGGCCCTAAAAAGACAGTACACAAATGTATTGTTACACAGTCACATAAAAGAAAACAACAACTAAGAGCCACATAGTTAAGGTACAGATTTAGCTGACACAACCTTACTATTGAAACAGGCAATCACAGAATACAGATTGCGACATCCAGGAAAATGTTCAACCACAAATTAAACCGATAAAACACTCATTCGATTATGTAACACACAACAAAAAAAAAGTCCTTATCCTATTAGGATAACTACAAAGGGAAAATCTAATTTTAACCAGGAAATAAACAAAGTAATAAGATTTTTTTTTCTTTAGTTTTCATAAGAAAGCACTCAAAAATGTAAACTGAATAACAAGAAAAAAGTCAGAGAAAAGAGAAGAAGGAATGATGGGGACATGTTGGAAGACAGCATAAATTATGCAGCCTACTGTTTGCCTTCAAGTTATGTCAGAGTGATTGCTCAGAGGAATCTAGAGTAAAAAATTATTGAAATTAAATAATTGAATAATCAGAAATGAAAGAAGTAAGACCTGACTGAGCAAGTTATTCACCTTTCCCTTAAATTTCATGACCAGCCACATGTCATTTTTCTGTGGTAATAGTCAGAGTATAACCACACTGGATTCAACAGGGGACGTCCCAGTGCTGAGCTTAAAACATCAGGACAAAGCAAAGTCTTATGAGAGCTCAAACTATAAAAGGTTACCGCTCCTTTTCCGGAAATCTTTCAATGTTACAACATAAATCTTGAGAGCATTACAACATCACAGAAAGAGTAGAAGTAAGATTCTGGCCATTAAGGGCTTAAAGTAGAGGACCAGACCTTTCCCCAAGATTACTACAGCAATGGTCTCAGAGCCAGTGAAGGAGGAAGAGAGAGAGAGAGAAAGATGAGAGGGTGTAGAGGTATGTTAAAGGTGAAAAGCTGGATTTTTTTTTATGTGAAACAAACATTTAGATAAAGTCTCGATTTAAAAAAAAAAGAATAAAATTTTACAACCACTCTTTTGAAGCCATTTGACTGATTTAAAGTGCATATTTTTAAGGAATGCAAGCTGGAAGACAGGCAGGGAAATGTTTTAAAGCAGAAACGAGATGGAAAGAGAGAAATAAACACTCCAAAGTGAAGGAAAACAGATGTGATGGTTTCAGGAAGAAACGAGTGTTCTTCGTGTTATTGGATGAAAAATTCAGTGTTTTGATACACACTGTTTTATGCTGCCTTTAAGAGATGTCAGAGTGATTGCTTATACGAGACGAGTCCACATAAATGTAACCACAGTAGTGTTTAGCAGAAGGAAACTTAAGCAGGCCCAACTTTCCAAGTTGGAGGCGTGTCCATTAATAGCAGATGCTAATTGATCATAAAAAAACGTTACTATTTAGTTTGAATGCATTTTGTGTTGTGTTTAAGAATAGAGATCAAACTTGCGACATACTACTCATTTAGACTTTTTTCTGTGGCACACAAGACAAAAAAAAACAGATCAGAAAACATCAGTTAAAGTTCAAAAGATACAGTAAAGTGCAGTATCTATTTATTGTCATGTGAAAACAGCTACTATTCATGCTACTAAAATCTTCACTGTTAACATTTTTCCTTAGCTTGTTACCAGTGTTTTTATGTTGTATGTCAAGACGTGTTGCTTTTTTTTGATTGAACATGGGTACCGGGCTTGTTTACAACCGATGAGGTAATTTCATAGGATTAAAGACTGATGGTTGAAGAGAGTGAGCTCACCATAGCAACGTCCACGGCATTACGGCTGGACGGTGATTGGTCACAAAGAATGGAAAGGGTGTGGTCTTTGGCCAGGGTTCGTGTGATTGGCAGATACGTTAGCTCTGTGCAAACACCTTCAGCAGTTGTGCCCTGTTAAACAACCCCACGAACATGCCACAGATGTTGGTGTTTTGGTTGGAAATCATGTTTATGTGAGTGAATAAGACGGGTATGCCTTTCAATACTTTGAGCATTTACTAAATGAAAACCTCTTACCTGCGGGACACTGTCAGAATCAAATACAAGCGTAACACGAGCACAGTTATCATCTAGGTAGTCGTTGTTGGGTAGGCACCGAGTGCTGATGGGCTGTAGTAGATGTTCAGAGGTGGAGCATATTCCCAGCTGACTGCAGGGTGGACGAAGGCAAGACAGGAAATGATGCGCTATACACTCCTGTCCTAGTGGACACAGGGGGCGCTGTGGCTCACCAGAGTCTGACTGCAAGATGCAGGGCTGACGACCACAACGCACCTGCGGTCACAATAAAAAAACAAACTTAATGAAGAATCTATATCTAGAAAAAAATAATAATAATAAAATAATTTAAAAAAAATCTAAATGAAGGCGTCATTTTCTTTATGCAAAAAAATTATGTTTGTGAGATTGATATTTTAAGTTTGTGAGATGCATTTTAACTCTTTCCAACAATAACATTTTACACTGAATGTGACTACAATTGGACTGTAAGATTAGGTTGGTACAGTAGCACAGTCTGTCTGAGGTAGATCATAGGACTCACTTTAGTGCATTTGATGTTTCCGTTCATGCACTGACAGCTGTTGCACCCATCCTCCCAACGATCACCGTGAAGAAGCTGCAACCCTGAGCGATCGCATGCCTTTCCAACACCAATGACTACAGATGACAAGAGATGGAGAGGAACCCAGAGAAAGAAAGAGAGATTAGATCTTGAAAGTTGCAGTACTGTTCAAAAGTTTGGGGTCAGTCCTTTTTTTCTAAAATGTATACTTTTATTCAGTAGGGGTGCATTAACTTGATCAAATTTGACAAATTTAGCAAATCAGCATATTAGAATAATTTCTAAGGATCATGTGACACTGAAGACTGGAGTAATGATGCTGAAAATACAGCTTTGCATCACAGGAATAAAAATACATTAAAATAGAAAATAGTTAACATTTTAAATAACTGATTTTAATTCATGAATAATCATAATATTTTTCTTAAGGTGGGAGGGACACTGAAACATTTCGCTGAATGTATTTAGCTGTTTTTGTTAAACACGTATTTCATTTTTTACCCACAAACACTGACCAATCCCTTGCAGTACCGCCACAGACCCTTGTTGAACTTTGTTGAAACAGGCAATTAAGTCTTGTCCAGTTTTGTTAGGCTCAAGTTAAGGTGTGTTCACACAACATTAGTAGACAGCAAAGATTTTCAACACTTCATTTCTCATAATGCAAACAAGTAGGGTGGTCTGTCAGTGGGAACTCACACTCCTGGCAGCGTGGTCCAGCTCGTCCCACTGGGCACAGACAGCGATATCCATTAATCTCATCCACACATGTGGCTCCATACGAACAGGGAGAGGACTGACACTCATCTATGTCTGAGATCGAGTGAGAGAAAGAAGTAGAGAGAGTGTGTTAAAGTCGCAATGTAACGAAAGTAGTGACAAATCTTTTCTTCCGTACTGTGACATACGTCCGAGTGAATTTTTTGGGGGGGATTTTTGATTGAATGGAGCAGATCTGAATGCAAGCATGCAGTCGATTGTTAGAAAGGGACAGGGCTTATGCAGACTGTATGATTGTAGAAGTCCATATGTCACCACAGAGAAGTCTGTCATTTTACTGGGAGACCGACATTTTAATAAAAAATTATGAGCTCAAAAAAAAATTAGACGCATGCATGGATGACCTATTCACAATAAGGTAATTTAGATGCATTTAGAAAATAGATTTGAATTTTCACTTAAAGTTTTAAGGGTTAAGTGTGTGATTTTTGCACCACTAGTTGCACTAAATGTAACCGAGCGCATTAGTCTAAGCCCAATTTTTTTAGCTGTGTTGGTTCCGGAAATATTTTCGATTCATTTTTACCCGTTGTGATTAAAAAAAAAGACTTTTAACGTTTTTTGAAGTTAAAGCGCTATAAGCCATAAACCAAGCCAACCAGCTATGAGGTGAATTACAGCATTACACACCTTTTATTTGAAGCAAAAACGTATTTGAAAAAAGACAAAGGTACAAGACTGGTCCGTGTACATTCACCTGGTTCATTCGTTTTTCGATTTAATATTAAAAGTAGAAAAATGAGATAACGGCTCATCATACAGGAGTCATAACTTTTATTTTAGACAGCACACTGAGTTTTGAACAAGGGATGAAGCTGAAATTAAATTAGTTAATGCTATTGCAAAATAAAGCCACAGAACAGTTGCAAGGCTGACTCCAAACACTGCACAGTGCTGTTCCTTAATTAATTTTATTCTTTAATCGAATCGGTTGAGTGAATGATTCAATGATTTAATTTGATAGGTAACAGCTTATTGTCTTATTATTCTAATGGAATTAAAGTTAAGAATTTAGCATAAAAGATGACAAATATATTTAAAAAGGTTAGAATAATTGACCTTATAAAGGTAAAATATGCCCCTGAAAAATGACAAATTTGCCCCATAATAAGTTAATTTCTGATACTGCTAGATGACGATGGCTTTATTGTTGAAGGTGTCATTTCAGGGTTTTGATATCTTCCCGCAGCTGAGAGAGCACTTTCTGGACCTATATGATATATTGTATTATAATAGCTCTTTAACATTACCCCTAACTAGGAGTGCTAGGATCCGCTCCGTGCTGTTCAGTGGATCACACAGCTTTGCCATACAGATTTTGATAGTTGGAAAACTAAATAAAACTAGCAGTGTGCCAAAGAAGGAGGCTGATGGGTAATGTGAGTGCAGATGCGAGGTAGCCTACATTAATATTTCTGAAATAATCAGCTAATATTTCTCTGGCACATATAGGTTGTCGAACCCATGCCTAATCCCTAGAGGCCTACCTAAGAACTGCGATCCCATGAAGCATTGTGAATGACAATCAAATTAAAAACGATGGTAAAATATAAAACTATTATTTATAATATATTTTAAGTTTAAAAACTTTTTTTTTTTAACATTCCACTTGTAAACTAATATTTAATATTTTTATATTTGATAAATAGTAAAATAATTTTATGGTAAGTACTTTATCTTACATTTTTAACAATAAAACACTAAGGTGTTTTACTTCCTGTTATTAATATTCATAGTTCTTGCAGTATCATTGAATCATGTTTACAGATACAGTATGTGCAGATGTATTCACTCACTTATGCGACAGTCAGGCCCTGCAAATCCAGGCGCGCACTCACAACGAAACCAGTTGACCCCGTCCACACACTGTCCCCCATTATAACTACATAAAGAGAGAGAGAGATGGTATCTGATTAATACATACTTGATCTTAACTGACAAGCTTACCAAGATAAAGATGCTACATGCGCATTAACTAGTAAGCCGTCACGCTAGATGTAGGCATTTAGACATTTATATTATGTGTCCCTACAAGACACACTAAGTTCTGCCAAAGTTTTGTGAAAGACAAGCTCAGTTGTTTGCGTGAGTGATTGTTATGTTTTTTTGCTCTCCTTTCTGTACTTTTCTTCACTTACTTTATCTATTGCATCACTTACCAGGGATGAGGGTTGCAGTCATCAACATCTGAAAACAGAATGAAAACATCTCATGAAGGCAGAACTACCAGAGGATATATCAGAACTAGACCTGTCAGGGCAAATCACAGCCTGCCAGCACACCTAAAGCCCAATCACAGCTATACATGTGGGAGTAAATCACAATTAAACATGCACAAGGTTTTAGTAAGCTGATATTTTTGGAAAAGAGAGTAAGCTAGGGGGAAACAGATAAGTGGGCGTTGTCTTACCCTGAGCACAGATAGGCCCCGTCCATCCTTCTTTACAGACGCAAGTGAAGACGCTGCCCCCTCCAATGCAAGTCCCGCCATTTAGACACGGACCAGATTCACACGAGCTGTTCATGGCTAGAAAGAAAGAGAGATAGTGAGAAACATACAAACTAAATGAGTTCAGCATGGAGGTGTTTTGGTTTCTATCTCACCCGTGTTACAGGTACTGCCACCCCAACCGGAAGGACACACACATCGGAATGAGTCTCCATGATCGTGGCACGTTCCTCCATTTGCACATGTACTGGAATCACACTGATTCTCTCCTGTAACAACAAATCTACTTTGAGTGCAGGCACGGACGGTTAGATGCCTAAAATGAAAATACATTTATACATTCACTTACGTGAGTTACACGTCTTTCCTTTCCAGTTGTCAGTGCAGCGACAGTAGAAATCATTCAGCAGATCGATACAAAAACCTCCATTTCGACAAGGCTCACCACTACACTCATTCACATCTGAAGAGAACATTTTAAGATTTAAGATATATAAGATTTTATATATAGAACATTATACATAATGTTAAATTCAAAAGGACTCAGATCAATATTGCCAAATCTCGCTACAAAAACAAACAACCTGGATAGAAGACACTGTAATGTGTACTGTATATTTTGTTATGTTCCCTTATGGTTTCGTTTTTATTCTGTTTGCTCTGTTCCTGTTTGCCTTAGTTCTGTTTAGTCCCACTGTTGTATCCCCATGTATTTAAGCCCTGTGTTTTGTTCAGGTCTTTGTCTGGTATCGTTAATGGGGTTGTGTTAAGTTATTCTCTCGCGATCTCCTGAGTTTTCTGATTGCTTTGTTTCTCCACTCCTACGTGCGCTTTATTACACCCAAACATGACCGAATACCGGACCTAGGACAGATTTTTGCGGCATTTTTCTTTCTTTTTTCCCTCTCCCCTCAGTACCTGACATACCTGCCATGCCATGCCATGTATGTCAAAAATAAGAGGGCATGGAGCAAAGCACCGCCCACACGCAGCTGGCGTTTGCATTTAATTTTGATGATTTGGAAGAGGATATTTCCCTAATTCTCCCATCCCAGCAGGTGTCGTCAGCTCCAAGTCTCCTGTGTCTCCGCTGGTCCCGCCCAGCTCGAAATCTCCTCTGTCTCCAGAGTTCCCACCAAGCCTTTCTCTCCCGCCTCCTCTTCTAAAATCAGCCAGTTCCTCGGCCACGCCTCAGCTGGTTCCCTTCAGCCCCTCGACGACTCCTCTGACACCACTCTATTGTGTGGATTTGCCTCTGGTCTTCCGGTCTCCAGCTCCACCTAGTCAAGAGGATTCTCTTGTTTCGCCTCTATCCGTCATTCCCGTCACGTCACTCCACCTCAGCCTGTCGACCTGTCGTCTCCACCTTGGCTCATCCTTCCCTCTGGCTCCGCCTTGGTCAGACGTCAACCTGCCTGTGCCACAGACTTACGGGCCTTCAGCTACGCTTTGTCATTGTATTTAAGCTGTGTTTTGTTCAGTTTTTTGACCAGTCTCGTCAATGTAAATTTGGGTGTGTTAAGTTATTCTTCTGCAATCTCCTGAGTTTTCTATTTTGGATTTATTAAAGACTATTATTTGTTTCTCCACTCCTTCAAAATGCGCTTTATTACAAAAAAAAATTCCACACTAAAATAAGCTGGCACAGATTTTTTGCTTCCTAGAAGTTTGACTTTAAATAAATATATAATTTTACAAAAAATATTAAAATGTTTCATACACTATGGTTCTAAAGTTTAGGGTCAGAAGATTTTTTAATTGTTTTTTTAAATAAGTATCTTATGCTCACCAAGGCTAAATATATATATACCGGTATATATGGACCGTTATGTATACATGTATGTATATATTTTTTTTAATGTAATTTATTCAAAGCTGAATTTACCTGTCACACAATTCCTCAGTCAGAAATTATTCTAATATGCTGAAACATTTCTTATTATTTTCAATGTTGAAAACCGTTGTGCAACTTAATATTTTTGTGGAAACCCGGATATACGTATTTGTGAGGAATTTTTTGGATGAATAGAAAAATTTATAGAAATGTGTCCTTGCTGATTAAAAGTATTTTAAATCTTATTGACCACAAACTTTTAAATGGCAGTTTTCAAATTAATATCTAAATCAATTAATAAATATCTCTCTTGCTACACTACTCCACTAATGTAAGAGACAATAGTTATATAGAGCTAATATTTTTACCCAGCTCACAGAGTTGACCATCAAAGCCATCAGGACAGACACAGCGGAAGGAGTCGATGTCATCAATGCATGTTCCTCCGCTGAGACAAGGAGATGATTCACAGTCATTTATATCTGAGAGAGAAGGCAGAAAAGAATGTTGCTTGTATGTTTATATGGAAGGTTTAATAATGGTGTGTGTATGTCGATGTGTGTAATATTACTCACTCTCATGACAGTACGTGCCAGTGAATCCTGGTTGGCAGGCACAGGTGAAGTTTCCTTCTGACTGGCTGATGCAACGCCCATGAGGACCACACACATTTGATAAGATGTGCCGTACCGCTTTTGCTGTGCCATTGGTTGTCACGGCAATAGTGCAGCTGTCAATCACTAATAGGAAAAACAAAACAAGATTAAACAAAGATTGTCATTAGTGTTTGTGTGTAATATCAGAATCTTTGAAAGAGAGCATATAAAGTAAAATAAAAAAAATATTCTTAAATATAATCTTCTTGTTGCCAGCGCCGTGCTCTACTATTTGAGGTACAGGAACACATCATAACATAAAGTTGATCAGACCTTCAGTGAGGTCATTGTCTACCTTGGCAGGTGCTGGTCTTGCAGTGGTCTCGTAGCTGACTGCATGTTTTCCCCTCATATTCATCTGTGCAGGCGCAGTAAAAATCTCCCTGCAGAGAGTGACACTGGGCTTTATTCTGACACGGGTTTGGACTGCATAGATCCACCTGCACCTACAGAGAGAGTGAGAGAGGAAATTAGTGATTGAGAAAGAAAGTTTTTTTGTGTGCATATGGAAGTATTGACCTCACCTCACAGTTGGTTCCAGTGTATCCGTACAGACACTCACACTCATAGCCCATGGCTAGCGAACGGCACCGTGCATCATTTTGACATGGGGAGCTTGCACACCTGCTCTGCTGCACTTCACAGTGTCTTCCCATGAATCCCGGCTGGCACTGGCACACATAACCATGACGACCATCCTAACAAATACACACAAAGGTGGAGATGATTCGCAGGTGTGCAGGGCAGAGGCCCAAGCAAGCTTGTAAACCTTAGGGTGTAAATAACCAAGATATTATGATCTACTCTGATCTCATTCCATTGTTTTTTCTTAAAGGGATAATTCACCCAAAACTGAAAAAATCAAGTGACTTACTTTCTTCTGCGGAACACAAAAAAGATTTTTTGAAGAATGTTGGAAACAGACTTCCATTGTGTGGCCAAAAATGACACCAAGACATTTCTCAGAATATCTTCTTTTATGTTCCACAGAAGAACAATAAAAAGTATTGCGGCTAAATAAACCAGTTTGCGGATGATTAATGTAAAAGACGCAGGTTTCTGTACCGATATACAGTGCACAAAAGCTGTGCAACCGATTCAACACAGAATGTCTAACAAGTAATGCTAAATAAAACAAGATTATGCCCACCTGACAGGTTCCTCCATTCTGACACTGACCGTAACAGCTGTTGACATCTGTGAAATAATCATTAACACAATCAACATAACATTCTGGTCCAATATGTGTAAAAGCAGAGAAAAATAAGAAAACAAGAGATTAAAACGGCTCAGAGCTGTTAGACATGCGAGAGCAGGCATTGCAGAACACATGCACAGGAGACAAATACAGAATAACTGAAGACAGAAAATACATCACTTCCTTTACAATGTGCTCATGGCTTGTTTCTGTTGAATACATACATTTTAAAGTCTGTGCTGGTCACTTTTTTTAACATGAAATTTTAAAAAACTTTCAAAAAGGACAAAAAAAATCATAAAAGTGTTTTTGATAGCTACATTAACTTTGTGTGATTTTTAGAGCAAATTGTTGCAGACTGAAGTTCTTTTCCTTGGAACGTTCATCAGAAAAATGTCTGATTAAAAAAAAAAAAAATTCTTTGAGTCAGATCGGTTCAATTAATTGTTTGATCCAGTTTACAAAATTGGTCTGAAATATTTGTTCACAAACCTCACTGACTCAATGATTCAGTCACAACAATTAACACTATAGGTGAAAATCAGCAAATATTGACTTCAAATTGGCTTAAATATCAGCCTATTTGCTATTCAAAGCTATTGTAGTGTAAGAGAAACATTCTCATGGATTGGGATCAACAATAGGATAAGCAAATTATAACAGAATTTTATTTTTTTGGGTGCACTATTCCTTTAAACCGGTTTTTCTGCTCAATAAAAAGCAAAGCAGCTTTAATCAGCGTTAGAGAATAGGAAGAAGAGCAAAAGTTTGCTGCTTTGCAAAAGAGGGGGGAAAAGTTTAAGAGATATAGACTTTATAGAGTTTGTATACTGACTGATATTACAGTTCGGTCCCGCCCAGCCCGGGTAGCAGTTGCAATGATATCCACCAATTAGATTTTTACAAGCATAAGCGTTTAGACAAGGTTTCCTCGTACACTCATTCACATCTGTGTGAGAAAGAAAAGGAGGTTGAGGGGAGCTAGAGATAGCATGGAAGATTGAGCCCCACCACCAAGCACAAGATCTCGGTTGTGTCAAGCCCCGTAAACAAACTCAGATTCTTATGATGCACTGTGGCATATACACATCCTCTGTGCAGACAGCCTTTCATTTAAATTCCCCTGTGTGTGTTGTTACGACAGTATAGAAGTTCATAAAAAGGATCTAATTGTCCATGTTTTATTTTAAAAGCTTTCAGACACCCTAAAACAGTGGTTTTCAACCAGAAGAAGAACATGATAACATTATCATTAAATAAGCTAAAATAAGTTATATCTAGAAATTTCTTATTTTAATTCACCCCCTCAACAATGTATGTGTGATTTCTAGACCTGGAAAAGTCAAGTAAATAAATTAAATATAATAGTATTATAATATTACATTGTAATATTACATATATTTACCTAGTTATGACAAGGTCTAAAATATTTTATCGAGTAGAAATTGTGAATAAAAAATATTTAATCTGTAAGTTATCAACAACTTAAAAAGTTATGGGGCCTTTGAATATTGTTGTGGACAATGGTGAAGCCTTGGAGTAAAAAACAAAAAACAAAACCTGACCTAAAACAGGGGTTCCCAAACTTTATTGTCAGCCCTTGTCAGCCCTTAGATGTTAAATATTTACTTGAAGTACCTGCTGAGATTTTAAGTTAATAATTTAAATATTTTATTTTGATAATTTAATGACATATTTGCATATCCATGGGTCTCTGATGTCGATAATAATACGTTTAGTTTAGTATAGTTCCTTTATTGTCCACAAGTGGAAATTTGTCTTTGGCTTCACTATACACCACCCACAAGGACACCAACACAACATAACAATATACATTAAAAAAATATAAAACAATAACAAAACAACAATATTATATAAAACAATATATAATAATACAATGTATAATAATATAATTATTATTAGTAGTAGTTCTATATTTTAACTCTAATTTAAACTTTAACAAATAAAGAGAAATTTATTTCTGTTGTAATTACAACTGTATTATAAAAAAATAGTAGGCCTATTTGATATTTATAATAATGAAATGCACTGCATGCTTTACTCTGAAACAGGGAAAATGTGTTTAGTGTGTTCAGGAGGGTACAGTATGTATTAAGTGAACAGATTAAAGTTGTGTGGCTATGTGGGACCGATGTTGTGCCCTGGATGAAATCGGACTCCCTCTTCAATCCTGCACAGGTAACCCTGCCTGCTCCACACCTGAGACTGGAACACTACCGGGGAAACCTGACCCGGCCCCTTTAACCAGACACCACAGCTACAATTCCACACGGCACTTGTTTACAGGTTATAACGCATTTCCTGTCGCACTATCAGTAAAATACTTCCACCACACCCCTTTTGAGCTTCTTTCTCCACCCCATGATCACTCTAATATAGTCCCACAAAAAGATAAAATTAGTCCTCGTCTTGGCAGTTGCCAGGCCCGTTGATATATTTAGCTTTACTTAAATCACCTGGGTCTGGTTACAGATAATATTCAGCTATGTGCCATGACCACACAGCCTCGGACGAAATTCCATATCACACACATACAGTACAGTACATGCCCGCAAACTCAGGTTAAATCAACATACAAGCACGCAATGCCAACATATACACATATTTACAGGCATATCACACGCTCATGCACTCACAAAAAACAATCAAAGGCACCAGCATACAGTACGCTCGCGCTGTAACACAATCACCTGTGAGTAATTCGTGATGTAAGATGTAAATGCGACATTCAGTTACACACCTCATTACATTAAACAAGCACTATGCACACTCGAGAGAACTGCTGATATTTGAGAGGTGCCATGATGCCTCCTATTTAGACGTGATGCGATCCAGTTAAACGTGGTACTGTTTTGTAGCCCTATTATAAAATCAGTTATGTGAATAACAGTAAACACACACACACACATACTAGGTCTCACCTATCTGACAGGTCTTGCCTGTCCACTGTGGGGGGCATAAACAGTCAAAGCCATTCTCCAGATCAAAGCAGGTCGCCCCATGAGAGCACGGGTTTGATGTGCACTCATCTTTGTCTGAAACACACATACACAGAATGAAAATGAATATGCATAATTGAGAGTATAGTCTACTTCATCTAGACTAGATAAAAAGCGAGTGACTTCTGACCTTTAGCACAAGTTGGGCCATCCCACCCTGCGGGACACTGGCACTCAAACCCTGATGCCAGTTCATGACATGTCCCGCCATTTGCACATGGATTTGACATGCACGCATGCTCGGCTGTAAGGTACAAATACACACACACGTTTTGGTATACCTAAAATCAAATATACTGCAATTGTATTTTTAACCATTACGAATAGTTTGGAGAATTATAAGACAACTTTTGTCATCAGAGTATAAGAAAGCTTTTTTTCTTACCGATATGGCAGTTTTTCCCGGAGTAACCCTCAGGGCAAGAGCAGAAATATTCATCTGGCTCAGTATTCAGACAAGTGCCTCCATTTACACAGGGCTTGTGTGTGCCACAGTAATTTAAATCTGTACAGAAACAAACAAATAAACTATATACAATCTTTCTTTTCCGACAGGAAATAATATGGCTGAAAAAGTTGCAACATGCCATTCAGAGCAGAAAATATGTGGATGTCAGTGAATGTCTAATGTGAGAGTGAACAGGGCTCGACTGCATTCATTTACTATCTTAACAAAACATGTTTTAGTAAATGAGAAGATTCAGGTCATAGCACCAGGAATATCATAGAGGGTTATTTTGTGAGTGTGTGTGTGTTTGCAAATATTTGGGTAATCTACCTGCTCAAAAGTTTGGCATCTCTACAATTTTTTAATATATATTTTTTATATATTATATTTAATATTTAAAATATCTTATGCTCACCAAGGATTTATAAACTACAATATAAACAGTAGTTATGTGAAATGCTATCACAATTTTAAAACAGCTGTTTTTTTATTTTAATATATTTTAAAGTGTAATTTAGTTCTATGATGGCTAAGCAGAATTTTCAGCAGTCATTACTCCAGTCTTCAGTCGCATGATCATAATCTGCTGATATGGTACTCAAGAAACATTTTGTGCTGCTTAATATTTTTTTCAGGATTGTTTGATGAACAGAAAAGAAGAATTTATTTACATTAACAGCATTTATAAAAAAAAAAACCTAGTGTATGTGTTTCTTTTTTGTTGATACAGATGCACTAGGCCTTTGAATGGATTTTTTTTTTCAATTACGTGATATGCTGCTTAATTCCATCTATATGTGCTGAAAAAAAAAGGTAATTCAACTTACCTTTGTCACACAGAAGTCCTCCCCAGTTCTTCTCACAGGTGCACGTCCAGGGTTTCACACAGGTGCCATGCATACACCCCGGGTACGGCAAACACTCATCGCACAGTGGACCTTGCCAGCCGTACTTACACCTACAACACCAGTAGAGCATTAGCATGAGCAGGAGTGTGTGTGTGTGTGTGTGTGTGTGTGTGTGTGTGTGTGTGTGTGTGTGTGGTCCTGGTAAACCATATCTTATGGGGTTAATTTATACTAATTAAATTAAAACTATTAAATCATGTCAACTTACAATGTGTTTAACATTTTTTTTTACACAGAAAATGTTGTCACACATTGCACATGTACACCACACCAGTAACTCTGAGGGAGGGAAGTCTGAGTATCACAGGGAGAGGAGTGTAAACTTCTTTCCAGTAGTACACACAGGTCGTGACCTCTGTCTCTTTCCTAATCTAAGACAGCAATGAATTCCAGACAGACTGCTGGTCAAAGGTCATTTCCACCTCACATACTTTAAAAGATTTCTGAATTACCGCAGAGGAAAAGAAACATCACTCAGACACAACTGGGGATCAGTGGTTATATTCAAAACATACTTTATGTAAACTTTCAGTATGCATGTACTATACAGTACTACTCAGATGACCTACTACATTACACTCTATGTATCAGAGTCCACTTCTTCCAGTGTGACAGGTGAACCCATTTGAGCATCTCTTTCTTTTTTGATTAGTTAATAATACAGCCAAATGTACATTTTAAAATTATTTTCATTACATCATTTTCTCAAGATGATAACTGGCCACATTCATGTTCATGTGACAAACAAAGTGAGGTCATTTGACAATAATAGTAAAAAGTAGCATAGACTCTTTGAAGTGTTTTATGCATTCATTTTCATGTATTTAAAAAAAGCTGTATATACTGTATTCCATTCTGAAAAAGCCAACCACTCAGACATTCATAGGGGAGGCAGAGCTAATATTATCATTTTATCCTTCAGTTGTCTGCTCGGGACTATTTAAAGCTGCTGTGCATGCAAGCAAATGTGTGTGTGAAACAATTTTACTCTAACAGACAGACTCATTCATCTCTTCTGGATGCATGGCCTGAGAATAGAGAGAGATCAACTAACACTTACACACATTCTCCCGGAGCGTCACAGCTTCCGTGAAGCTCACTGCAGCCTTGCATACAGAAAGCTGAAAGACAGAGAAGTATGAATGAACTTTATTATATTACTTAGCTCTCCCTTCATTGAGACATGTGATTTACATTCAGAGACTGATGGCTGCACATATAATGATTTTATTGCTGGAGGTCACCCAGAGGTTGTTGTCAGGATTACGTTATGTTCATTGTGTTTTGGTTTTAGTTCCTGTACCTGTTTCCTTTGTTCTCATTTTCCAGCCACTAGTTTGTTCCCATAGTTACTGATTTCATTCACCCGTTGTCTAATTTGTATCCTCATTACTCCCCATGTATTCAAGCCCTGAGTTTTCCTTAGTTCTTTGTCTGTCATTGAAGATGTGCATGTAGTTGTGTTTGAGTAATTATTCCTGCTATGTCCTGAGATTAAAAATGTTTTCCTTGTACTTCTTTGTCGTGCGCTTCACTCAGCACCACAGCGTTACAGTTGTATTGTTGGATGTCGTTTTAACTCCTCAATACTGTAACTGGACTTAACTTAAATATTTGATTATAAATGTCAATTAACAATATAAAGTGCCAATTAAAAAGAGATTTGGCTATTTACATTGTGGTATGTAAATATATCTTCACAAGTATCAAAGGGCAGAACTGCTTGAAGTTAATAATATGTTAATGAATGGATGAATGATTAAGTAAAGAGCACAATATGTTTGATAATACAAACAATTCAAGTCGCATAATTCAATGATTTTTATATCATTAAAGTTGGCATGAAATGAATGTTGCAATCGTCTGTTCTCTCCGATGACGTATACCAAAGTGAAACGGGTTCCTCAACGAAAAAAAGTAGAGTAGAACTTGATTTTGAACTTGAATAAATATACCAAAATGTATTTGAAATACATTTATTTTATGCTATACTACAAATACATTTACACATTTAGGTACTTAAATACCCTGCAATTGTACTTTTGGTATACTTAAAGTCTGCAGAATTGGAACAAGTAATTTAGTTTCACTTTAGTTATCTAGAAATAGTGCTGAGGTCCAATTAAAGATATACTATATTTGATTGTGCTAAAGTGGAACTAATGCAAGTAGACTTTAGGTACACTTTAAATAACTTGCATTTAAAGACTGATATTATACAGTGATCAAACTGTCCTTACTAATTATATTAAAACACATTTTAGGCTTAATATTAAGAAATGTGCATTGTGCAATTAAGAAGTACTCCAAATAAAGTTTAATTATAATATTTATATCAGTATAAGTCTCAAGCAAATATGTTAATGGATTAGTAGTATACTTAGTATGAAATAAATATAAAATATAGGGTAGTTTTTTCACTAGGGAGGAATTGATAATTGTTGATCTCATGTGAGTCACAGGTTGCTGGAGTGAAGGGATAATTGTTGTGCCCTCACATGGAGAAGAGGTGTTGTTGTGAAGGGGGGGGTAAGTTATTAAGTTAAGATTATGAGGGTACGTGAATAAAACAATTGGGATGTGCACAGATAAATCATTTATAATAAACAATGCAATGTTCCATTCATTTTTTTCTTTTAAATTGTCAATTGTGATTTCACGGTGACTTTAACGGAACCCTGTTGCATTGCTGAACACGTCACAACATCAACGGTTTCTGTCGCCACCTTTCTTTCTCTCTGTATGCATTATGTACCAAAATCAATATACTGTATGTTTACTCATAAACACGTGTATACACTTGCACACCTGTCTTGCAGTCTGGCCCAGTCCAGCCGTCCATGCACTGCTGATTGCCCAAGTGATCGCATATGTAATGGCCAAAGTAATCATCTCGGGGGCGACACTGTTTGTTGCACTTGTTGCCGTAGTAATAGCGGTCGCAGCGCACACGCACGCTGTACTTGATGCTGGCTGTTTGGCCCTTGTACTGAAAGATCCGTCGCTCCTCTCCGGGGTTCATTTCTCCACGATTTATACTCCTCTCGATTAACAGATCCTCACCTGTGACAGAGACAAAAACATTGGTTATTTATGTGTGTGTGTGTGTGTGTGTGTGTGTGTGTGTGTGTGTGTGCGTGTGTGTGTGTGTGTGTGTGTGTGTGTGTGTGTGTGTGTGTGAGAGCCTTGGAGTAGACTCTTGTAGAGAGAGAGAGAGAGCGCTAATTATGAAGCACGGCCGGTCTTCCTGCTTCAGTGGAACACACACACTTGTCTCAGACTGCTTGGGAGCCAGTGAGGAAATAATACAATCAGGAACAGACCAGGAAGACCCCCCCCCCCCCCCCCCAAACACACCCAAACTTGCTCTCGAGAAGAGAAGAGAAACATCGTGACCTTGCGAACAACTACAGTCATGGAGAGGAAAAGTGTGTGTGGGTGACTGGGTGTGTGGGAAAAAGACAAACAGCGTCTTAAAGAGCGAGTGAACACAACTTCAACAATGATTCAAATTTAATCTATGCTGTTCATGAAGGTGGGTGTTGGCTTGAGATTCTCACATTGCAGCACTTTCCATTTTATACAAGAAATTCACACCTGATTAAATTAGCAATATCATCGTCTAGGGACACGACAGGGATAGGGATATGGCTGACATCAGGGGGTGACATGATCACCAGAGGCCCAATCACTTACCTGAGGCCAGAGACTCATTTGCATTTTACCAATGGATGGTATGATACTATCAATACTTTTTCAATAAAAGTGAATTTAGGCATTACAATCAATAAAAGTGAATTTAGGCATTACAACATTATAATGTACAGTTCAAAAAGACTGATATTCATTTTGAGATTCGTATATTCATATTTGAGATATAAATCTTAAAATGAAAATATTTTTAATCCGTAAATTATAATGTTGTGTTTAATGTAAAATAAATCACGATGTGCACAGATAAATCATTATAACAAACACATAAGAATAATATTTTTCTAAAATTTGATTACATTTGGAAAATGGTAGTATGTGTTTATATATGACAACAATAAGAGACTTTTATCGACAGCGAACTTTTGAATATATATTGAATTTGAATGTAACTCCCAGAAAATATTTGAAAAAGCCAAAGTAAATTGAGGATGTATCAGAGATAGCAGTGTTATTTCTGACAGGTCGCTATGTTTGACCGCTAGCCAAGGTGCTCTATAAATCGTCCTTGTGCACATTCCCTCACGAATCCTTCCCCACAGCCGAAATCACCCCACTCGCCCCATCTCAGTCCACTTGCTCTCTTCCTTAAATGGACACACGATTCCAGAAGTGGAACAAAAGCTATGACATACTTTCCTACTTTCTGACTAAAAAAAGGAATTTGTCAAGCTCTTTCATATCAAATGTGCCATCCCCCCTTTTTGCTGTACTCTCTTCCCCCTCTCACTCTCCCCCCACTTATAAACCTAAAAAAAAAATAGTACTCATCTCCTAATTCATCTACAGCAATTAGTTATAAAAATACACACCAATCACTCCCTCTCTATAAGCTGAAGGAGACACTTAGAGACGGTTACTGGGTAGAGAGAGAGTGTGTGTGTGTGTGTGTGTGTGTGTGTGTGTGTGTGTGCGTGTGTGTGTGTGTGTGTGTGTGTGTGTGTGTGTGTGTGTGTGTGTGTGTGTGCGTGTGTGCGTGTGCGTGTGTGTGCGTGTGTGAGAGAGAGGGAGAGAGACCCTAAAGATAAGCCAGCTCAAGAACAGTCACACACATGGAAAAGACCCCTAACTATCAAACATGTAAGCAGATAAACAGCTCTCGAAGTAATCAGTCGAGTTTATCCCGTGAGCTCAATTAACACCAGAACTTCAGCCTTGATCTGAGAGGCTCTCTTTAACTCAAAACAACAGCTTTAGATAAAGAAAAACCTCAGGAAATGCAGATGAGGGCTGCTGTTAGGCTTAGAAACAAAGCGTCTTTTCTTAGTTTCTTTTCTTTCCTATTATTTTCTTTCTGTCCTATTTACATCTCTCCATCAGTCTGTCTCCAGTTTGCTCTGTTTCACTGCCTCCAGCACAATGGGTGCGATTTGGCCCCTATTGCCACGGCGATAACAGATCACAAACAATAGACCAAAGAATCGAACAAGGCCAAATAATTTCCCTATAACTACACAACTCTCTCTCTCACACACATTTCTAAGTTTTCCTCCATTATAATGTACCCCACCTTCCTTAACTTCCACTTCCTTTTTGCATTTTTTCACTTATCCACTTTATTACCATCTAGCGATCTACCAGCAAGCACTACAGTACAAGTGAAACACAATAACGCCCCTTTCTCTGCCCCTTGACGATACATGAACAATGCAGTTGACCTGCTGGCCAGAAAGAGCTGTTTAGAGTCCAAACGCAGAGCTGGAGAGACGGACTTCCTGAAAGGTAAACAGCCCCACAGGACCCTCTCCTCCAAAGGGCCTCCGCTACCTGATGCCCTGCAAACAGCAAAACTGGCTTCTTGCATTTAAAGCCAGAATTATTTATTGCTTCAAGGCCCGGTTTACACCTTTGAGCTAACTAGACTCAGAAATACCTGTAAAAATGTTTAACTCTGAGGCAGGTATGACACCATGATGACAAATTGATCTCTTGCTGACAGCAGATATATAGCCATAGTGTGGTGTCCAGGAAACAAAAACAAAAATACATTATCCAGGACGTACCTGGAAATGCAAGCTTCGCCTTTTGAGTTTTTACACTCAGTGGCAGCGTGACGAATGCGAGGGGGAGATTACTCGCGACAGCCGGCAGATTTGAAAGAATACGGCTACCGTAGAAGTTAAAACGCCCTTGGAATGGGAGGGGCTAGAAAGTAATATTCAGTTGGTAGTCATATACAATTTCACCGCTAGATGGGAGTAATTTCTACACAGTGTAGCTTTAAAGTGCCCTCATTTTGTTCCTAGTTTCGTCTCCTACAATAGATTTACATGTCAAAAAGCATTATTTTCCTCAGAATATACATTGCATATCACCTAATTTCTCAAAGAAACGGTTTGTTTAAAGATTCAGTCTCTCTAAACCCCTCCTTTCTGAGAGCCTACTCAGCTCTGATTGGTCAGATGGCCCAGTCTGTTTTGATTAGTCTACTGCTTACAGTGTGTGTCGGAAATGAAACGCCTATTACCAAATCTGCAACCAACTTTTTAAGCATTTTTCAAAAGTTTCACATCCACACTCATAATTCACCTTACTTCGCATGTGTAAAACCTTATAAAAGCTCACTGAGATGATACAGATGGAACGGACATAATCAAGTTATATCACACTATTCTTCTTATTTTATTTAGCAAAATATCTCACCATTCACTGATGCTTTCAGGTCGCACTCAATCACCATTAAATGTTTGGTCTAAAACGCATCTGCCTGTCACAGTATCTGGTGGTTCCCTGGGTTTAACATTAGAGGTCTCAGTTTTCACGGTGTCTAGGCATTTTCACTACATTTCCCATAATCCTGTCTGTCACTGATTGTTCATTTCCTTCAGCTGTTTCTCGTCACCTTGTTTGCACTTGTGTATATATACCCTGTCTGTTTCAGTGTTTGTCACGGAGTCCTTGTATATTGTCCCCACACTTCCGTTGTACTTTTGAGCCTGTTTTCCTGTTGTTTGTTTTATTTTATGTTTGATTGCTACCCTGGATATGACCTCTGCCTGGACTGGATTGTGAGTACGGATTACCCCTCAATAAACTACTGCTTTTGGATCTACCTGTTTCTGTGTGTGCTCGTGACAGAAGGACTCCGTCATCACAAGATCCAGCAGTATGTTTTTTAATGTCTCTTCCCCAGCCACCGAATGGGAGAGAAGACAATTTTTTGAGGGCACCCGATTGGTCAAAATTCGCGGGACCCGTGGAGGCCGCAGTTGAGGAGGTGGTCGAGTGGAAGCAAGACACCATTCTCCACTCTGGCCCCTCTTCGGCCCTGGGTTGGTGAGGTCCAGCCCAGAGTTCCATCCGCCGCTGATTCCGCCCAGCCCAGAGAACTGTTCGCCGTGGTGCCCGTCCAGTCCAGAGCCTGCACATTTCCGCCAGAAACAGCGGAGGAGGAGAAAGCTCGCTGTCGTCCCGGAGGCCGTCCCCTCCGAGCAGCCCGCTGTCGTCCCGGAGGAGGCCGTCCCCTCCGAGCAGCCCGCTGTCGTCCCGGAGGCCGTCCCCTCCGAGCAGCCCGCTGTCGTCCCGGAGGCCGTCCCCTCCGAGCAGCCCGCTGTCGTCCCGGAGGCCGCCCCCTCAGAGCAGCCCGCTGTCGTCCCGGAGGCCGCCCCCTTCGAGCAGCCCGCTGTCGTCCCGGAGGCCGCCCCCTTCGAGCAGCCCGCTGTCGTCCCGGAGGCCACCCCTCCGAGCAGCCCGCTGTTGTCCTGGAGGCCGCCCCCTCCAAGCAGCCCGCTGTCGTCCCAGAGGCCGTCCCCTCCGAGCCCGCTGTCGTCCCGGAGGTCACCCCGCGGCTGTACACCATTAGTCCTGCCACGGCAAGGAGGGCTGTCTTCCTTTTTTATGTGGTGGTTGTACTGCACGCACAGAGGAAGCACATGAGTTCCGCCCAGCCAGAAACTTCTCACGTCACGCCCTCCGAGCCTGAGCTTTGCGTCACGCCTGCCGTGCCGGAACAGCCCGCTGTCGTCCCGGAGGCCGTCCCCGAACAGCCCACCATCAGTCCTGCCACGGCCAGGAGAGCTGTCTTTAGGTTTTACTCATTGGCGGTTCTGCACGCTTGGGGGAAGCACTTGAGTTCCGCCCAGCCAGAGGCTGTTCCTGAGCCAGTGTCTGTTGCTGTTCCTGAGCCGGTGTCTGTTGCTGTTCCTGAGCCGGTGTCTGTTGCTGTTCCTGAGCCGGTGTCTGTTGCTGTTCCTGAGCCGGTGGTGTCTGTTGCAGTTCCTGAGCCGGTGGTGTCTGTTGCAGTTCCTGAGCCGGTGGTGTCTGTTGCAGTTCCTGAGCCGGTGGTGTCTGTTGCAGTTCCTGAGCCGGTGGTGTCTGTTGCAGTTCCTGAGCCGGTGGTGTCTGTTGCAGTTCCTGAGCCGGTGGTGTCTGTTGCTGTTCCTGAGCCGGTGGTGTCTGTTGCTGTTCCAGTTCCTGAGCCGGTGGTGTCTGTTGCTGTTCCAGTTCCTGAGCCGGTGGTGTCTGTTGCTGTTCCAGTTCCTGAGCCGGTGGTGTCTGTTGCTGTTCCAGTTCCTGAGCCGGTGGTGTCTGTTGCTGTTCCAGTTCCTGAGCCGGTGGTGTCTGTGACTGTTCCTGAGCCAGGGTCTGTTCCTGTTCCGCCTTGGTCTTCACCGCCATGGCCGCCCGAGTGGTCGTCTTCACCCTGGTCGTCTCCGCCATGGCCGCCCGAGGGGTCTTCTCCGCCGTGGCCGCCCGAGGAGTCTTCACCGCCGTGGCCGCCCGAGGAGTCTTCACCGCCGTGGCCATCCGAGGGGTCGTCTTCGTCCTGGTCGTCGCCCGAGGGGTCTTCACCGCCGTGGCCGCCCGAGGGGTCTTCACCGCCGTGGCCGCCCGAGGGGTCGTCTCCGCCCTGGCCACCCGATGGACTGTCTGCTTCGCCCTGGCCGCCCGATGGACTGTCTGCTTCGCCCTGGCCGCCCGATGGACTGTCTGTTTCGCCCTGGCCGCCGCTTAAGCCGTTCCCCCTTGTTCCTGTTTCCCTCCATGGACCTTGCCCCCCATCCCACCCCCTGATCCTTCACCTTTCCACCTCCCGCCTGGACTCTTGTTTTGTTTGTTTCTTGTGGTCTTGGAGCGTCTGGTAGCCGCTCCGTAGAGGGGAGGTTATGTCACAGTATCTGGTGGTTCCCTGGGTTTAACATTAGAGGTCTCAGTTTTCACGGTGTCTAGGCATTTTCACTACATTTCCCATAATCCTGTCTGTCACTGATTGTTCATTTCCTTCAGCTGTTTCTCGTCACCTTGTTTGCACTTGTGTATATATACCCTGTCTGTTTCAGTGTTTGTCACGGAGTCCTTGTATATTGTCCCCACACTTCCGTTGTACTTTTGAGCCTGTTTTCCTGTTGTTTGTTTATTTTATGTTTGATTGCTACCCTGGATATGACCTCTGCCTGGACTGGATTGTGAGTACGGATTACCCCTCAATAAACTACTGCTTTTGGATCTACCTGTTCCTGTGTGTGTTCGTGACACTGCCTTCATGTTTTGCCACAGGACAGCAATTGCGAGTAAATTGTGTAAAAAAAAAAGTTACAAAAATAACACTAAATAGGCCTATATAATTTATAATTAAATAATCAATTAAATTAATTATTAAATAACAAACAACCAAATAATAATAATAAACAAGCAATAATCAAATAATAATGTTAAAGATTAAGTAGTATTCATTTAATGTTAAAAAATTATTAATTAAAATGTCTATAGAAAAATGATAGTAAAACAAATGCCTTCAAGGAATTACAACCACATTTAAAGGGGCCCTAATATGCAAAATTCACTTTTACATGGTGTTTGAACATAAATGTGTGTCAGCAGTGTGTACACAACCACCCTATATTGGTAAAAATCCACCTACTCCTCTTTTTTTAATCCCCATTAATCATAAACAGTGTCTGCACTGCACATGCAAGCCGTTTGCAGCTTCTATGCAATGTGACATCACAAATGACGCCATGACTGATGGACTCCGCCCTATTAGCATAGACCCTGCCCTGAGTGAGCTGTACCATGTTTATCTCCTCGTCAGAACATTTAACAGCAGCATTCAAGTAAGAAATGTATTCTTATTAAAGTTATTCAATCAAGAGCAGTGAGTGATTTTCTCTTGTTATTTGATTCATATTTACAGCATATTTAGCAGTAGGTAGGCTACTGTATATTACGCTGCTTTCACTTAAATACACAGATATAATATTCACATGCGATTTCTTTACTTGATGTTTACGTTCACAGACATAACTGTGTTTATGTGAACTTTGTATGTTTTTGACAACCTTGTGTATTTGACAGTTTAAGCGTAATAACCCATGAAAGAGAACTTAGTTTAATACTCAGCAGCTCATTTGCATTTAAAGATACAGTACGTGCACGAAAACGGTATGTTTTTCCTTCCACTCAAAAGTGGGCATTTACAACATGGTATAATAAATGATCTGAGAGGTATTTTGAGCTGAAACTTCACAGACACATTCTGGGGACAACTGAGACTTATATTACGTCTTGTAAAAAGGTGTATAGGTCCCTTTTAACACTCATCTGAATTACTCATCAGTAATTCGCTCCACTCGTAATGCATCAGGAACATTCACATACTCTCACTGCCTATTTACCGTTTGATGTCTCAACATCAACATCTTGTCATCTGGATGATCATCATCTAAAAAAACAAAAAAGCAGACTAGATCTTGCTCATGGTCTGGCTCAAACAGACTAGATCTCTCTCTCAATGAGATCTAGTCTGTTTGAACTAAATGCCAAGCAACGTTTCAGAGAGTCAGAAGACAATTGTCAGGCAAAGTTGTGTATGTGAACATATCAGTGCCTTGTTAGTGTTGTGTGTATTTGTGAGAGTGAATAATCATGCCAGTCAATAGCCCTTTGCTTTATGATTAATTATCGGGGGTGTATTTGTTTGTACGTGTGTGTCGTGTGTGTGAAGAATAGTAGCATTGCAGCTGCTCAGACAATAATTAGCTCAGACATGTGTGGAAAATAACGAGCAGTAACAGTAACAGTAATTAATGTCTTAACGAGGCGATGACCTCATACTCTTTGTTTAGGCCCGAACTCTCTCCAGGGACTTTAAACATGACACGCGGAATATAAACAGTTTCCATTTGCATGCTAAAACGACCACCCTTCCCAATTAAGGGCACTCGCACACTAGCAACAAACAGCCACACAAGATATTCATACACAAATAAACATAAACTAACATCTACAAATACTCAAATCTGCTGTAAAGTGTCTAGAAAGGTTTAAAACGATACTCTGTGCTTGAAGACTGAAGGAGACATGTGCTTATACGTTTATTCTCTTTTTCTTCTACTTTGCAGTAGAATAGACTTTGTTCTTACTAAAATAATTATAGGTTATCCAATAAGACATTATTAGATATAATGGATCAGGATTTGCTTATTATAGAGCAGTTTAGTTTTGTAATAACTTGTTTCTGACCAACTCACAGCCTCCAGACATCACCACCGGTAACCTTCAGATTAACCTATCTATAATCCTCACTTTACAGTGACATTTAGCACTAACTGATCCACATCACTTGTTTTTCCCAAAAACACATAACATAACAGTTTACTTTCTAACATAAACTTTTCCCATCCAGTCAAATACGCAAATCTCCAGTCCATCTGAGTTCTGCTTAATATTCAAAGGAATCAACATTAATTTGAAGTCTTTTATAACATTATTGTCTTTAATATCACTTCTAATTAACTTGATGCATCCAATTGCTGAACAAAAGCATTGGTTTCTTTTTTAAAAATCTTACTGACCCCAAACATTTGAAAAGTGTATCTTAATTTCTTCAAGGTGATTAATTAACTGAAATTCTTTGAGAGTATTCAGCATGTTAGGGTTTATATAATAGATTGCTTGTAAATTATCATCCAACACAGAGAACGTGAATTCCTTCGTTAATGGTACTTCCTGTCAGAGTCATCCTCTATTATGAAGCAAAGGAGAACCACAGGAGGAGAAGAGGAAAACAGGACACATCTGTGTATGACAACACACACACACACACACACACACACACACACACACACACATCAACATTCACACCATGTGTTAACATGTCCTGTAGCTATTGGGTTCCCATGCATGACAGTTGACTACAGTGCTTTCTGATAATAATAAAATCCAATAAATGAGTTTCTCCTACAATAATAAAGGCAGAGTTATCAAGGCCCAGATGGAATCTGCTGATATTCAAAGTTTTCTTGGTTTTGTTAGCATGTGTCACACACCTGTGTTTAATCAATTACCTCGTTTTACCCATCCCTAGTGTTTTTCCTTGTGTATATATGGCCTTCAGTTTTAGGGTACCTACGTTTACATGACAACGATGTACTAAAACCAAAAAAGTTTTACCTTCGAGTTCAGTCGACAAAGATGACAAAACAATCCACGTTCACACGGATCCGCGAAAACAACTAAAAACGCTGTATTATATCTTGCCTGGACAGTAGTTGCCGATTTCACTTTGTAAGTAAACACTACACGTTTATAGACTGAACATGTAATGTAATGCACATGACATCATCGTTTTCACAAATTCTCGTTTTTGTAGTTTACGCGGAGACTATAACAGTATTGGTTTTAAAAACTTGCACTTTGAAACCCGTTTTCAAAAATGTACATTTTCAGGCCCCCAAAACGCTGTTGTCGTACGCCTGTAAATGAACGGCCAAAATGCATAAATGTATTCTGGTTTCAATTGAAACGGTGTTGTGTAAACGACCCCTTAGTTCTTCGATTTGGTCCATGTATAGAGATTGTTCTGTTTCCTGTTTTGCCTGAGAAGAGCTTTTTAAAGTTTTGTGTTTTTCATTGAAATACACTGTTTTTTATGATGTTTTTTGCTTCAACCATTCGCTGTCAAGTTGTTTATGTAGGATACTTTTTAATGAGAAAAAAATGACAGTGGACTTTTAAACCTTCACTATGGTGTCTATAATGGAGAACTTTACTTTTTAAAATAATGTAGATCAAATTAGCCAAAATATTTAAACGTGAGCATGTAGAGAGGGTATATTTGGAATTTAGTGAATGAGGGACGTTTAGATTCTGCAGAAACCTGTGTAATTTTCTGCTGAGTTCTGTGCATGCACATTCTTCATGGGCCTGCGGGTACCCCTTAATGGTTCAAAGACACATCAGACCACAGGAATCCAGCTCTGACTTAACAATCTGATCGACCACCCTGTCCACCTGCTTTTTTTATTACAGTTTTTCTCCTGATCACTGATATGCCATTTCATATGTGCCAACATATTTGGCAAGCGATCCAGTGTTTGCACTCTGGATAGTGTCAAAGATTTATATTTACAATGTGTTTTTGCAACGTTGAGCAATGTAACCAATCACAAACATATCTGTTGATTTCTTGAATGCAATGGCCAATCAGAGGCATTTAAGTTAGAATCCACTCACCGCTCCAAACACTGGAGTTTTGCAGAGCTAAGTTCTGCAAACTCATAAAATCTTCTCATTATGACAAAGTGTAGACATTATGTAAATACAAGATTCATTGTGCAGTCAGCTTCAATGATTATAACAGAACTTTGTGAGATGACAATTAACTAAAATGAGTGACAGCTTTTTAGTGAAAGGGAGAGCTATTTGCTTTTTTCTGTTAAAATTAACAGTGTTTTCTGGACATATATGCTTTAATAATAAACTATTTTTCAGGAGCATTTATTCTGAGATGTGTAGGTTGTGCGGCAACACGTAACTTAAAACCATTGGAAATCTATTTAAATACGTTTTAAAGGAGAAGCACATCTCCTTAGTCTTACCCTGGAGTTTGCTAATTCAAGAATGTTCAGTCAAATGTCAAAGCCAGCCTGCACAAATCTGACTTTCTGTGTCATTTGTGGATGTAAACATGCTCAAGAGAGGGACTGCTTAAAGATCGTGTGCGCAGTAAAGCGTGGTAGTGTGTGTCAAGGTGTTGGGAAATCATTACTCACTGCTGTCAGTAATCGTTTGGTTGTCCCAGTCCCAAGCCTCCACGATCAAAGTGTACGCTAGCTAGGAGATAGAGAGAAAGAGCTGGTTAGCTAATATACACAGACATATAGGTCTCCGCAGTCAAAGTCTATGCAAAAGACAAACAGAAATTATCAATGAAATAATACGTAGTCCAAAAAACAAACAAACAAAAAACCATGGCAAAAGAAGCACATACATACACAGTACTTATTAGTCTGTCTACAGAGGCAAAGTAAAATAAAGACTGATTACAACCATCCAAAAGTTCAATGTTTATGTATTCACATTAACCTCACAAAACATAGAAGGGCATCGACATCCTTAAAGAAGAAAAAATATCTAATCAAAATTAAAAATATTAAAGTATAATAATATCTAGGGATTTTTTTTCTATTACTCTAGGGATATGGTTAGTTTGTAGCCATTATAAAACAATAGCAAATTTTTTTTATGTCCTCATTTAGATAGCATGTGAATATGTGTGTGTACCTTTTTAACAGGATGCAAGTCATAATAGCAATGTGAATAACCTGGTTCCCACAGTCTGGTGACTGATTAGCCCGGTTATAAACCAGATGAACGATGAGATGGTGTAAGGACTTTTGTATGAGTGTGCATCAGGTCACTGCCGCAGTCAACAAATTCATAAATGATTGTGAGATGTTTATGCATGCATGTTTTTTCTACACTGCACATACTTCAACGATGTTCTTTAATTCATTCATTGCGTGGGAAAATGTTTTGCTAAGTCAAGTCGATTAACAACATGACTTCAAAAGGTTCCTGACCCAGCAGTATTTTACTGTGAGGTAAGGGAGAGGTCGTATCAAATTAGGGGTAGTAGCGTTTCTTTCCTTTAATCTGACAGAACCAAAGTGCTTTTGGGATTACAAACACTGTCCTGGATGGACATTTCAGGAAATGTCTGAAACAATGGAAAGAAATCTCTAGCACAGACACAAGACAGAAAAGCATGTGTAATAAGATAAAACCCCTTAACTGTCACCAACCCGCTGAGCGTGACGGTTGGCGCTCTTTTTATTTATTGCCTTTTTTTCGTATCACATATTTTAGTAGTCATCATAAATTAGATATAATTCGAAAGTTTATGAAGTCAAATTTCATCCTGTGAAAACCAATTTGAAATTGGACATTGAGTTACCATGAAAATGGTACTTTAAATTATTTTAGCAGGCTCCTCCCCTAGTGTCCACGGTCCGGACCAAAAAGACGAAATTTGGTCAGACGAAAAGAGGTAGTCTCGGGCTGCATTCCAGTCCACATTTAGACACGCACCTGCAAACTTTCCTAAGCACATCCCCTCGGGGGAATCCCTGCCGCCATTTTGAAGTGCGTTCCACTTCGTGAAGTGGACGAGGGAAGTTTATATGGACAGAACCCACGTTCCCTACTTCACATGTACACTTCAGGCATCTATATGTACCACAATGCAGTACGATTGTGACGTGAGCACAGATCTCGTCTAATTACCACCACAACAAATAACTCTATGATATATCAATTATTTAAAAAAAATATTTAAAACAACCCAAGCACGCCTATATACATTTGGATGCTGCATTAAACAAATTATTAAAGGGGAAAAATTTTAAATAATAAATCAACTCCATAGTTGATTCCAAGTGATCAAGGGCTTAGGACGTTCCAATTCAGCCCATTGCAGTTTCCGCCTGTAGTGGGCACTCGTGCAACGTAAGCAATGACGTACATCCGAGTGAACTTAGCAAGTGAAGGGCATGCCAATTTTGGACTGGAACGCAGCCTCGGTCCGGGTCAAACTGAACAAAGGTTTGGTTCGTTTCTAGTGTGAAAGCATTTTCTGTATGATTCAGAGTCAGACTTTCAGACCATTTACAGGAAGTTTCCGGTGGTTCTCGCAAGATTGCTTGCAGTCTTCTCCTCCTTTCTTGCCGGCGACGATAAAATGTTTGCACAATGAGGACGTTCATTTGTTTCTTCTGTTTTATTTGACTGCTGCTGTAAGGTCAATGTTAATTTTTGTACTTGGAATTAAGCCCCCCCTCGAAAACGAGATGGTTCATCTCAAGGGGTTATTCCTCTTCAATAAATAAAATGTCAAATAAATAAATTTGGCGAATTTGAACTAGCCTCAAGTATAGTTGGTGCTGGAGGTAGTAAAGCCGTAATAATAACAGTATAGTGGCAACGATATGCGTCTGATTATTCAAAGTTACCCGCCGAATTGACAACACGCTGACGTCAGACGCACGTCCGTTTACAAGCCAATCAATGTCCAGATGCAGCTCAGATGATGACGACTGGACGCAAGTATGTCATGTAAAGTTATTTTAGTGCGCTCGCATAATTGTTGCAATGTGAAACCAAAACTTACCGAATGTATAAAATCTATCAAAACATGGCCTACTGTAAAGCATTCTTGGTTTACAAATAGTGCATTTTCATGTCTATTATCAAAAAGGGGGGAGACAGTTAAAGGGTTAAGTCTTTACGAAATACAATTAGTTTAAAATCACAGATTTCCCATACTTTGAGACAGGAAATGCAAGGAAACAGCTTTTTATGTTTCAAAGAGCCACTGTGGAAAACAGGACCTTTACGAAGAGGTGTTTTTAGCAGATCTATGTTTTGCAGAGAAGATGAATTTTTTTGGTTTGGGCAGAGATCAGGTTTACTGCAGCAGCACGGCATGAGAAACATGCCCATGGATTTTGTGTGCTGACACTCATGCACCTTTTCTCTGGAAGCATGAATCAGCACGCTAACATCAGTGAAGCCAAACCACTCAAACTTGTAGGTGCATGCAGTAAATGGTAAGAAGGAAAGACTCCTGATGCAGGCATGGCTTCAAACCTTTCACTAAACCT
Source organism: Phoxinus phoxinus (assembly GCF_949152265.1). Taxonomy (NCBI): domain Eukaryota; kingdom Metazoa; phylum Chordata; class Actinopteri; order Cypriniformes; family Leuciscidae; genus Phoxinus; species Phoxinus phoxinus. Next base: position 19,088,527 of record NC_136889.1, on the reverse strand, counting down.
CTAAGCAAAATTCACAAATCTTACAAATCCTTTGTTCTTTTTGGCATTTCATTGACATTTATATATGTACATTTTCCTTGTATGTAGACAGGCTACAACAGATACGTAAAGTATGCAATAATGGTGGTGGAGATTGAAGGATGTTCATTATGAAAAAAATGTACACTGTAAGGCAACTGTCATCTACAAAACACAGGCATCATCTTAATATAAATATATGATCAAGTCCTGTTATATATACTCAGAGGTGGGTAGTAACGAAGTACATTTACTTCGTTACATTTACTTGAGTATTTTTGGGGGAAAATTGTACTTTTAAGAGTAGATTTAAATGTGGGTACTTTTTACTTTTACTCGAGTACATTTCTAATAAAAAAACGGTACTTTTACTTCGTTACGTTGAGCGACGTTCCTCTCGTTACTTTATTTTAATGCAGTAAGTGTTGTTAAATGCGTAGTTTATTCCAAGCGCGCTGTATCTTTTTTCTGGGCATGAGCGATGCTCAATTCACAAATGAATCACTCTTTTGAGTCGATTCTGTTCAAAGACTTCATCAAACAAGTGGGCAGATCTGTCTAAATCGGTTCGCGAATCAGTTTGTATGATCTGTTCAGTTTCCTGCACGCACTGAATCGTCTGAAGCGCTTTCAATTCACACTCGACTCGGAGTCGTAACAGGAAGATTTAAGAACATTAAGAAAGCTGGATGAAGTGGCTGTGGACCTACAGTACAGTCAAGTGAACGCAAATCTGCAAATGCATAATTTTTGCCAGCGATGAAGATCTCTATTATCTTCGTATGCTGAGGACGATATATCCTGTGGAACGAATATCGTTCCACAGGACGATATTCGATTTAATTTCATTCAGGTAATACATTTTACAACCAAACAGATTATTACAATATGATAGCACTACTTCAAAGTATGACATTACCCGTTTTTTTGGACATAGGCCTATACATTACTTTATACAATAAATAAGCTACCATTGTCCACATATGAAATGAACACCCGCCATCCCGCGGTAATGTGTGTATTGCGCAGTGGCGTGCGAACTCAACTTGAAAACGAATGCCTTTGCCTGCCTTAGACACTGTTGACCAGTTTAAACATGCATGCAGAAATATACATTTGATTAGCTACATTTTGGAGAACAGACAGAAGAAGATCCGTCGATGTGCGTTTGATCGTCGTTTGTGTTCAGATGTTCAGTAGCGGAGTAGAGTTTGAACTCTTTCTTCTCTGTGTCAATGTTTCCCTTTACATGCCTTTAAATGCAAAACTCTGCAGATTCACTATATTTCGACATTGTCTAATAATCCAACTGTAGTTGTATAAGTTACTATTATACAAACCAAAGGACAGGCAATGATTTTCGGGCTACAGATGGCAGAAATAATGCTTGTCTCTTCTGTTTTTGTGGCAAAGATAGCCTATCTAATTATGATAATAATAGTCATTTAAATAAAAAATATCTAAATAATATCATGTTTTATATATATATATATATATATATATATATATATATATATATATATATATATATATATATATATATATATATATATATCATATATAGGCCTATGATCCGAAGTAACTAACTATAGCTACTTGAGTAGTTTTCTCATTGGATACTTTTCTCATTGGATACTAATTATGATAATAATAGTCATTTAAATAAAAAATATCTAAATCATATCATGTTTTATATATATATCATATATATCGGCCTATGATCCGAAGTAACTAGTAACTAACTACTTGAGTAGTTTTCTCATTGGATACTTTTTTACTCTTACTCAAGTAACTATTAAGATTGTTACTTTTACTTTTACTTTGAGTAAATATTTCTAGAAGTACTTGTACTTTTACTTGAGTACGGTTTTTGGATACTCTACCCACCTCTGTATATACTTAAGAGTGTGGCAGTAATATTGCTTAATGCCGTCACTCTTGTCTTGTTGGGCTCTGCCACTTGTGTTCATCAGTTTTTTCATCAAATATTTTTTCCTTTGTACTCTCTGTTTGTCAAAGTGTCCAATCTCCTTTGACACACAATCTTTCTCTTCTATCTGCTGCTCTGTTTCTCTTAAATATTTCCAAGTTCATTACATTTTGCCTGGAGCTTTTTGTGAACATCACATCCTGCTGAAAACTTCAAACAGACTCCATTCTTGACTTTTTGATTTATTGATCATTACACTTCAAATGTGTGGAAGTCCTGATACACTTTTTAAGAATTTATTTGATGAATTTCAAAAGAACAGCATTTATTTGAAATATAAATATTATGCAACATTATAAATGTCTTTTTTTCTTTTAATCAAAATGTATTAATACACTATCACAATCATCTTACAAAATACAGTAAAATTAACTATGTGTATGCAGTACTTTGTTATGATGCTTACATTACAATATAAAATAATGATTACTGTGGGAACTGGGAAGGACAGTGAAACTAATTATTTTACTTCTATATGGTTGATGGTTGAAGGTAACAAAATGTTCTATTTTTGTTTAATGCTAAAATGTATTTTTTGCACAAAATTTTTATTTGACATGAAACAATAATTGGCGGACCCCCTGTAGTACTGCCACAGACCCCCTAGGAGTTGCGTACTGCTTTATAATATCCAGAATAAGATCCAAACCCCATTAAGGATGTTGATGAATCAATGTCAGGACACTAAAGAAAGGGAAAGGTTGAATTAGTTTGCAGCATGAGCATATTAATTTAAGCACCTGGTCAGTGGCGTAACACAGTTACTAATCTCCATAGACAGCCATCAGACACCAACCACCAGTCTAGGGAGGAGCAGGAGAGGGGAAGATTTTATCTTTCCTTAGTTAGAGGGAAATAAGACACCCACATGCATACACACATGCCAGCAGATACACAGGAACACACGCACACACAGGCAATGAATAAATTACACTTCCTAAGTGACACTGAGCAAGCAGTGCCACAGTTTTTACACATCAGAGGACAGAGAGGGGGACGTGCTGTACTGTATATTGCAAGAGTCCAGCCTGAATGTGCCTTTCATTAACATTCAATTGCGTGGGAATCACTCGCACCAGGTGTGAACACATCGGTCTATAAGGATTCAGGTCAAATGCAAATCAATGCACAATAACACACACACACACACACACACACACGCACACACACACACACACACACACACGCACACGCACACGCACACGCACACGCACACACACACACACACACACACACACACACACACACACACACACACACACACACACAGAGAACTGTTCCACCTAAAAGCTGAATGTGATATGCCAGGTTGGTAACACACCTGTGTTCTAAATTCACTTTATACCCAATGTGCTTGGGTTTCCATGGCACATAATTAACAATGCAATTCTATTGTGTGCAATTTTCAAAGAAAGAGGTCGTGGTTATTTTTTAGCAATAATAAGCCAAGTTAAGCTGTGTATTTTGATTTTACTATGGTGATCTTACCTTCTAAAAGGAATTTACCACTGAAAAACTAAAATCTGCGCTGTCAAACGCGAAAAAAAGGCCAGACATTTAGATGTACATTACATGTATAGGCTACAACCGATACTTAAAGGTGCTCTAAGCGATGTCACGCATTTTTTAGGCCAAACATTTTTTTGTCACATACAGCAAATATCTCCTCACTATCCGCTAGCTGTCTGTCTCCTGAACACACTCTAAAAAAACGCGGTCTCTGTAGACACCCCAGGCTCCACAAACAACAACAAAAACAAACTGGGCTAACCCGCACCACGAAACATAACAAACAGTGTTCCAGCCAATAACCGACAAGAAGGATTTGGGGGTGGGGTTTGGGGGGTTAGTGCGGGGATGAGGAGGAGGGAGGGTCTAGCTAGCCTCCGTTTTGTTTGACAATAGTTTGAACGTCAACAAGAAGTGACGTCACCCAGGATCGCTTAGAGAACCTTTAAGGTTTGCAAAACTCTTTTCCGTGCATGTCATGGGTAACGATGGTAGAGATTAAAGGTTGTACATAAATCTAAATTCTAATGGCAGATAACTACTGGACAACTAGAAAATATAATCTCTATCTTATTATAAAAAATATTATCGAGCCCTGATATAAACTTAAGAGTATATGGCAGTAATATTGCACTTGAAATGCCATCATGCTTTTTTTTGCCATTCTGTCTAAGACCTTTTTTAAACAGTTTTTCCTCTAGATATCTCTCTGTGTGAATAGTCCCTAAAAGTTAGTAGCAGCAAGACAATAACATGACATCATTTCAATATCTTAGAAAAATGAGAAAACTAATCAGAACATTGTGAGATCTGTATGGGGCTATGCTTTTAAAATGGGCAACAACAAAAAAACACCTTAAAAGTCTATTGCACAAGTCTCTAGATAGAAGATGATGGATGGATGGATGGATGGATGGATGGATGGATGGATGGATGGATGGATGGATGGATGGATGGATGGATGGATGGATGGATGGATGGATGGATGGATGGATAGCAAACTAAAACAAATGAAACTAAAACAAAGTGCATGATTCCGAACCAGCCCAGAACGGAACATGTTTGCATTAATAGGTCTGATAGTCAAATATCAACTGTTATCAGTCCTGTAACCAGCAGACGACATTAGAGTCCAGAAGAACACAATTCAGGTTTGCATCAAACACCTGCTCTAACGCTCAGCCAACTACAGAGCACTCAGAAAATAGGAGAAAGAAACAGTCGTGAAACAAGAGACCCAACACTCATCCAAGATTTAAAGAAAGCAGGATGGGTGAAAGGAGGACAGGAAAGATCTGAAAATAAAAAGTAGAGGAGATCCAGTATTTAGCCATGCAGGCCTTCATAGCGTTTTTTCTGCTGTGAAGAATTATAGAATCAAGTTTGTTTTGTCACTAGCATCCCTCTCTCTTTCAGTAAAACTTTCAATGCAGCTTCTTGGCAGGTCCACATTTATGCGATATAAAACAGAGACATAAATGATAAAGACACAGTAATTTAAGTGGCCTGACCCCCATATCTCAAAACAACCAGATACACTGACTGCTTTTAAAAGAGCTAATGTTATCTTTAATAAAGATATATTGTTATTGTGCATTCCTGTTTGGTTTGTAAAAATATCTCTTTTCTTGACTGTGTATTCAGGGTTTAGATTGAAGACTGAAAACATCCTAATCGTAAAACAGAACATGAACTTGGGGAGCTCTTACTTGGAAAAGCTTTAAAAAAAAAAAAATTGTGGTATGTGTGTGTGTGCTCAGTGGGACAAGATTTTTTTTAATCCAAAAACAAAAGATGGTATGCTGGAAGAGAATCAAAGATCTCACAGCTGTAGGACGTCAAGCACAGCAGGACTTATAAGGCCCATGAACATCACCTTCCGTAAACTGCGTCCCTCCCCTTGGCACACCAGATTTGTTAAGAAACTATGGACAATGGCAGATGCAAGTGTCTTGGCAGATTTCAAATCAGCTGATGTTGATCTAAATAACAATGATGATGCGCAGACTGCGTTGATGCAACTGTATCAAACAGTAGCTATATTGTGTGCCATCATTCCTATTCGTTGTTGAATAATTTGTGAGGACCTGTAAGCAGACAAGCTGCAGAGAAGAACATTATGGGAGGATTATTCCCATTAGCAAGTGTTTATTTTTGTGGTTTGCCAGTTCCAGAAATAACTATAAAACATCACAGCAGGAGGATTTCCTTCCTATTATGGGCTGTCTTGACCAGAGTTGTTAACACAAGACTACAGACTTCACAGACTTCAACAGTTACAGCAGAGAAGGATCTTCAAATGTGCACCAGCTGAATGTGAAATCAGTTGCTCAAATAACTGTTGAAACAGCACTTATAGACCTATTCGTAAGCAGGTGACCAGATAACGGTTCTGAGACACAGCTTAGCTACACCTAAAACTAAGACTCAAAGGGTAGAATTTGTCCCCTGTGATACAGTAGACATACTGAATAGAAAAAAAACGTGTTATATGGTGATTGGAAAAACACAGATGTTCTTCAGCATAAGCAAATAAACAAAATAAAATAAACAACTTGTGAGCATGCTACAGTAGCTAGAATGAGATGCAACAATAGATAGATAGATAGATAGATAGATAGATAGATAGATAGATAGATAGATAGATAGATAGATAGATAGATAGATAGATAGATAGATAGATAGATAGATAGATAGATAGATAGATAGATAGATAGATAGATAGATAGATACTGTAGATAGATTATTTTTTTTTAAACTGAAGAACCACTGCGGAGATATAAAAAATATTCACGCACAGTCACAATTCTATCACAATTTTATCTTCAGTTAGGCAATTATTGTATGTTTAAAAAGGCATGTGTACATAACACTGACAGGTCTCACCAAAATGCTACTGTTATCACCATGGCTGAAATCTGGAAGCAGACTCACATGCAGTGATTCAGTGGTTTTCACTACTTACAAAACGGATTTACCAGGTTTAAAAATAAAATAAAATAAACTCACACTGATGTAAGCTCTGTGTGGTTTGAGTTAAATGTTTTACCCACAGTAATGTGCCTTGCGTTATCTTACAAACTATCTGTTCTGGTCTATTTAGCGACAATGCTGCTATCTGAAACATGATCGTGTAGACAACTCCCACTGCCTCTCTCTTTCTCTTCTCTATCTCTTGGGTTGTGATATCACTCCATGAGCATGCCAGCTCTAGTCAAGAACTCAGTCTTGTGTAAATCGTGCCTTTCTTTAAAAAAAAATACTCATCTCATTTTTGCCCAAAACAGCATTCTTGCGCACTCATGCGACTGTTGCCCTTCATCATATCTTATGATTCTTTCACTAAGAAAAGAAAAAGATGCTGTTAAGATGTGTTTTATTGAAAGGGTGGCAGGTTCCTTTCTACAGTAAAATCAACTGTAGCAACTATTTTGTTGTAAATGTTTGTTGTAAATTGATTGAATTGTTGTAGACCCCCTGCTGAAAAAAGAGAATGCCTGAGATAGACAGATAGATAGATAGATAGATAGATAGATAGATAGATAGATAGATAGATAGATAGATAGATAGATAGATAGATAGATAGATAGATAGATAGATAGATAGATAGATAGATAGATAGATAGATAGATAGATAGATAGATAGATAGATAGGTGGTGTTAATGGTCTTCTTGCAGCCCCGTGAAGTAAAACACACTACGTCCTATAAATACGACACCATCAGTTACGCGTGTAACTGTACGCTCAGCGCGCGCGAGAGACACGCACCAGCCGCCGCTCGCGCAGCCAAACGCGCGCCGTAACCGGAGAAGCCCTACTCATCATCTCTACGATTAACGCCAGTGACCACGGTGACACCAAGCTCTCCACTTTCCACCGAGTCAAACATTTGCTTTGCAATGAGTGTTTAATGCGCAGGCTACCAGTTGGTGTTGTTAAGACCAAGCATGTTTCACTTGAGCGTCTTGGCCATCTGCTGTAAATTCATGGAACATGGTAGCTGGTTTCTAACTGGTCTAAACTGGTCGTTAGCCAGTGCAAGGTAAGTAGATCATGTTGGACCATCAATAAACAAGCTTCCAGCTGGTTATATAATCTTAATGTGGTAAAGTTTATAGCTTAGCCTACCTAAATACCTAATAACCATTTAAATCAGCGATATAGCCAACCATCTTAAGGTGGATAATATGCTAGAGCAATAGGCTATATTGCATAGGGGAAAACCCTTAACATAAGCTGGAATATATATGATTTGAGACTCACCAAAAGTCATGTTACAAGCTTATCATGTGTTTTCAATTCCAAGAACACCTTTGCCTCCTTTAAAATATTCAACCTTTTTTTCTGACACCCTTCGATTTAATATAGGCTACTGAAGCAAATTCAAATTCAAACTCTGAAAGTTCACAAAATCGAGCTTTTTTTTGTAATAGTCTATATAAAGTATTACAATATACATTATCATATAGCCTATGTAGAAAGTGTTCACAAAAAATTGTTTGTTTTGTTGAGATCGTATCGGTAAACACCTACCGGCCAAGCGAATTGAAAGGGGATGATAACGGTCCCGAGGTCATTGGCCTTGTTTGGGTTTCCATTGAATCCTTTCAACTGAAATGTATTCCCTCCGACCACGCTCGAGCGTCCAGTTCCGTACGTACATAAGCCAGATGTGGTGACCTCCACCTGGTATTCCTTTAGACACACTCTCAAGTACGTGTCACATTCGCCCCGGTCGCACAGACCGTCTCGTGCGCTCCGCGCGCCGTCACAGCAGTTTCCATTCGCGAGCTGACCCATGTCATTCTCCACGCTGATCAACTGGAGCTCTAAATAACCCGACGACTGGCACACCTAAAAATAACATAAACAGTAGTTAAAATATGAATTACAAACATGATTGCACGGAATAATGAGTCTTGTTTCTAATAATAAAGCAGCACACGCAACACAAAATTATAGCGATAGTAGTGCATTGACTTACATTTGTGGTTAAGAAATGATTTTTTTGGTAGGCTACTACAGGTATTGCAGAAATACCAATGCACTCGCGGCAAACGTCAATAAACAGGCTCGTGCAATAATGAAATATGCACTTTAAATCCTTACCGTATTATTAATTTATGCAATACTTAAAGTTTCAAAGTCGGTGCATTACAGTGTACGCGGACTTGTTTTAAAACGCTTTAAACTTTGAGGATCACATGATTCCACTGACAGAAGGATAATTATATTAGGACAAGAATCCCAAAATCTAATTTGAGTTTCAGTTCAATGTAAAGCGGCTGTTAAATCTATGGACGTGACAGACAGTGAAGGAAAAAGTGGACTTAAAAAGGCTTACGGAAATTTAACTCACCTCAGTCCAAAACGTCAAAATTAGTAACACTATTGAGAAACAAGCTCCAAAATAGTTATGCATGACTCCTATGAAGTTAATACGACATGGTTAAAAAAAGAAAACCAATATATGCATCGGCCACAAAAATCCAGCCATACAAAGTGATTCGTTTCTCCGCAAGACCTCCAGAAGATGAGATGAAAGTCACACACATACATCCACTCAGTTCTCCAGCGCGCTGCTCTCACTATATCAGTTAACTACTAGACGTCTGAACGGACTTGACTGACAGTTCAATAAACCACTGGCAAGTCATCAGCTGTAGTAGAACGTCTGCGGCAGCCAATCGCATAGTCAGAGGGCGGGGCCTCCCTACAAATTATAGATCTGACAGGATTAGATAGATAGATAGATGCCTTTATTGAAATAATATAATTATTGATTAAATAATTAAAGATTATTGACTTAGTTTGGAGAGTAAAAGAAAAAAGATTTTTTAGATTTTCAAGATTTTCAAACAATTACTGTTATCATTTAATCCATCACAAAAGGAATAATTTTCCATTCTATAATATTTGACAATTGAATGGTTATTACTGGCAAATGTATACGGTGACATTTTGCAAACGAATATTACGCAGTAAGCAATTTATTATTCTTTTTAGCATTTTTGTAGCATTTTCTCTTCTTGCACTCTTTCACAATCCAAATTGACACTAATGTCAAGGCGCAGTTGAATGTTTTTGGGTAACAGATACAGAGCGCCCTCTAGTGATCGATTACTGGCGAATTATATTATACCGGTTGCCCTCTGACAAAAAAAAAAAGAAGACAAAAAAAAAAAAGTTTGGGTTTTTTTTGGGGTGTTTTTTTGTCCTTAAGTTGTACGATATAATTTTTGTTTAATTCCCTCACAAATAGGATAGGCCTCAGTGTTGAAAAACATCTTGTGAGGGTATTTGAAGTTATAATCACAATTTGAAAGACTCGTTAAACAGCCAAATCATGTTTTTGTGTGTGTGTGCGTGAGGTTCACTATATACCAACATGTCTGTTTGTTTAAGTTCAACATTCATACTTGCATTTCACTCTGATATCTCTTTATTATTTCGGTGCCTGATAAAAACAGCGTGGGAATGCTTTTTTTTTTTTTTTTGTCAAAGGCTTCCCACCCCTCAGCTGTGATGCCAGACCTGAACTTTTGCTCTTAGTCTGTTAGTAATAGACTAAACGAGATGATATCACAAATTTACTGTATGGTTGTCACATCCTGCAATTTGTTAATCCATGTCTTTCTCTGCTCTCTCTCTTTAGGAAATGGGTGACGCTGTAGTCCTAATCTTGCAGTCAGACTCCATCCTGCGTTCTTCTACTGCCGGTCCATAGCCAGAGTAAAGGAATAAAGAAAGGAAGTCAGCCCGAGAGCTACATGCAGAGGAATTAGATGTGAACAATGCGTGCTGCACTCTGAGGATGTGACACACTGCAGCTCTGATAGAAAGAAAGGCACCTGCATTCTGTTAACTTCACAGAACACGTACATATTTGGGAAGGGGGTGGGAAACTGAAATAGTTAAGTTTTCCAGTGGATGCACATGGAATGATATCTACACAGGGTTCTGAGGATATGACTAATTAAAAGAGTTGTTGTTGTAGGCCTATTTGTTGTCATTGTTGCTCTGAAGTTTGGCCCGCGGTCAAAAGTACAATTTTGATACAGTGTTGTTGATTGATTGATTTGTTTGTGTTGCAGGATGAGATAAAAGATTAAAGCTTAGTGTGTTGATATAAGAGATTACCTCACATGCTAAATCACATTCATACATGCAGTGAGTGGCCCTAAATATTATTTAATGCATATCTTAAGTGGCCAAATATATACGGGACACCATATGCATTTAGTCTATGTGCATCTTGTTCTCTCCGCTTCCTCTTGAAGATGCAGAGAGAAACAGAAGTGCTGAAGAGTTAGCGAGCAGGTGTGTCATTGGGAGGTGTGAAATTCTGTCTCAGGTTTATAAATGTCAGTGATGGAGTGTTAGAGTGCTTAACCTCTGACCTCAAGGCAGACTTCTATTACAGCTAATGCAGATTCCCTCGGTGTTTGCACTCTACACCTCTTTTAGGGTCACTGAAGGGGTGCGACATGCCAATGGGTTGACCCGAAAATGTCTTCTTCAGAAGAGGCATCTTACAGCTCACCTCAGTTTGCCCTGTTCCGATTGATCTCTGGAACCCAATTGCAGATCCTTTTGTTTACTCTTTAGTTTTACATTTTCTTTTAAATCATGTGAATGAAGATTTCATTTCAGCACCAAAAAAAAAAAACAACTATTAAATGGCCTGCAATGTAGTGTACAGACTGTATGCACTCCTGCATTTTATGCCAGGTTTTGTCCTTTTTTTTGGAGCTTGACAGCCCCTGGTCCCCATTTGCTTTTAATGAATGGAGGTTTGTTCAACATTTTATGTTCCACTGAAGACAGAAAGTCAAAACATCCTTTTAAAATGAGTTGAAGCATCATTGTATCATAGAAATATATCTGTATAGGATTTCAGAGAGAAAACTGTCAAACAATCCACTTCTAAACTTTGATACATCTTGTTAGCATATCAATCAAATTTCTTGGTGATGGTTATTTCTGCGACTAGTGGCACCAAACCAAATTGTTAAGACAAACAGTTTCCACCCCAAACTTACTTAGTTGAGCCAGTGTTATGTCTGCCTTATCAGAGCACTCAGACTGCAGTTTCACGAGTTCACATCTACATAAAATGAATACAATAAAGGTTATGTGTATATGGCGTACTGTCCGGGGGGAGGACTCCAAGCTCGGCCCGAACCCAGAGTACTCCCCCCAGTTGTGGTAAGAGTAGATGGAACTAGAAGTGAGGCGATGGGGTGGAGGAGGCATGCTCTGATTGATCTCCACTTGTGCTAATTGGGTTAATTATCTGAACCTGCTCCTCCCGAACTTTGTTAATAAAACATAATTTAGTGCTGCTAGTGACAAAAATTACTACACCTTCAATAATTTAATTTTTTTATAATGTCTGAATGTTGAACTGAAAGTTGTTTATTTATTTTCACAAGATCCAGCTTGAGACTGTAAACCGTTGGTAATTAGACAGCTATGTGACCCCACCACATAGGCCAGTTTTTGAAGCCCAGCTGTGGTTTTGATCCAGGCTTCTGGGAATAGATGCCAGGCAGCGTTTAGGTCTGCGGCCCACGAGGGTTAACCTCAGGCGGGTATGTGCGTGCCTAGCAGTGGGTGGGTATGTAAAGGATGGAGCTGTTATCAGCTCAGTCAGCTGTGCCAATCATTCATTGCATTAGAGTGCTGTACGAGAGGGAGGAGTACACACACACATACACACGCACACACAATGAGACATTGTGTTGCTTATATACAGTGCTGAATAGAAGGAGATAGGCAGGGCTGGTTGTGCATGGATTATGTGTTTCTCAGAGAAATCCCTAAGGACCCCTTGAGTGTAAGTCTGACCTTTACACATGAGAATATTCTCTGTTGTGTGTTTTTGAGGGGTGGGGGTACACACAACAGTCCTCAAATTTGACTGGGACTTTTCACTGTTTTTATCACTCCGCCTGTCTCTGTTTGTGAGTTTAAGATGCAGGGGTCCAGGACCCACTAGGGGACCTCAGTGAGATTACATAAAATGAATCAATTATTATTAATATATCAAAATTATACAACTTTAATCTACATTAAAATAAAAACAAAATCTATTTTTTAACAAAAGTATTTTTTTTTAATTATTATTAAAGGACATCACAAAAATCACGACAAAGTACTTTTTAAAGGTCTTTATAAGTGAGTGATTGAATAATTTATTAAAACAAACCAAAACATGGATTTATTCAGGAACGCCACTATTCGACAATGTTCAACGAAGACGTGACGGCTAATTCTGCTTTGGCTTCGTTTGAAACTCGTTTCTCAAATTAGACAAAGATGACAATATAGTTTTTAAAATGTATGCGATTTCGTATGAATTTGTACAATGTGATTTATATGGAAACAAATGATTTTTAGAAGAAAAAATATTAAGCATGTAAGTCCACCCCTAAACATAACCATCAATGGGGTGTAAGCAGTTTGTACGTACAAATATGAATGAGAATGTACAAACTTATACAAATTAGTCACCAATTTGCCAAAATGTAAGATATGAATTGCTATGAGAGTGTGTTGCAATATCACACTCACAATCATGTTGTTGGTTCGAATATCATGTACATTCGGGATAGGCTGTATATTTTAAGGATCCATAAAACCTTACAGAATTAAGTTCCTCTTCAGCCTTGCTGAGTATTTAAGGGCCATGTACTTTCACTTGTTACCTGGAGTTTAAACATGTTTTCCTCTCTTGTTAAGACATGTTAAGATTTTTTAATGGACTTGTGCACTCCTAGAAGTTCTCGTGTTTTTTCGAGGGTAGGAACAAGGGATTGTTCTTGGGGAGGGAAAGATCCTGTGCAATTGTGTTTTACACAGAGGTATTTTTCTGTATGAGGTAACATTTCCTACGATAGTGAGCGAATGAGAGAAAAAAGTGAGGAGAAACGGGTCGGGAGAATTCATTGTTGAGAAATCTGTCAAAGGTACTGCATGATGAAGGGGATTCGAGGGGAATTCCACAGACATTCCAGTCTGTCCCAAACACTTCACAGCTCAGTTTAGCAGCACAGGAAAAACACACATCATGACTCAAGGTCATATCACTCTCCCTCTTCCACGGTAAATCTGCTTATACAATCCCATGCCAAATCACATTCCAAGTTTTTGCATGAATGATACAAATTCCTGAACCTTGACACGGTGTTGGAGGGAAAACCTTTATATGGGGGGCAATAATCCTTTCATGTGCAGGATTCTGGTATTCATTTTCCGAGAAGCGGAGACAGAAAGCATTAAAGAGGAGGAAAGTCTGGCCTCTACATGTCAAGGAGACTACAAAGTGCACACTTACATTTGTCCTATGCCAAAAATAATGCCTGGGCAGATCTTATCAATCAAAGCAGAACTGAACTCTCAAACAAGAGAAGATGAGAATGGCTCTTATCTTTGTTTACTGTAAACACAGAACACTCCAGAGTTCTCCGAGGGCTCTTTGTGACATTACAGCTCCGGGTTCTGGATTCGGTTCTAAATGGAGTCAACTTTGTTGACAGTTAAGAGTTTAAAGAGCCTGATCTGTTTTGTCTTTGACGCCTCAGATCTTTGGCGCTGCTCAGATTCACGGTGGTTTGTATTTCAGAAGCTTCCTGGAGGATAAACACGTTGGTCTGTGATTGATCATTTTCTAATTGTTCTCATTTGAACTGATAATGCGTCAACTTAGTGGTGTCATCCCAAAAGAGCGTTAGCGAAATAACCCGCCACCTTGAAAGATTCTGTATTCTGTGCTTCCAACTTTGTTGCAGAAGTTTCATCTCTTTTTCTCCCTGTTCACCAATCGTGGCCCATAAAGACATTTTTTACTGAATCTGCCGTGGAACAACTTTTTAAAGCTCAGACCTGAAGCCTGAAGAACAGCGTGAACCAGGCCTTATCGCCCAACATCACTGCTTAAGCGTCCTAGATGCTCTTGTGTCTAAATGGTTGCAAAACCCACAGCTGTGTTCCGACTTGCAGTGAAAAGCCTTCCCAGAAGTGAGGAAGCTGTTGTAGCAGAAAAATTATGGTTTTGAAAGAAAATATTCAGCAAGCATGTATGGGTGTGGTGTCAGGAGTCTATACACACTTTCATTTAGTACATACTGGAAAACACATTGATGTTTTGATATAAATATCGTGAACGCATCATACAGAATATATAACATGTGCCTTGCTTCAGACACAGTACAGATAAAAACACTTTGTAACTATTGCTGTTTAATTGTTGCTACATCTCTTGTTCTAGTTTTCTATTGTATTGTATTCTATTGTATTCTAACTAGTTTTGTTTCATGACCCAAATTTTCCTTTGGACATCTATTCAAAATGTAAACATAAATGTCTTTAAAATCTTTATGAAATATTTATATAGAATATGATGTACTACCATGAACTAGTGATGTGTGATTTACTTTAAAACAATTTTCACTCAGAAATCACTAGTACATTTCACAAATCATTACAAAGAAACAGCAAGTAATGTTAAAGTAAATGTACAATTTTGAAGTAGAAAAACTGATATAGTATTTTCTTGTAAAACATACTCCGAAAAATCATGTTTTACCGTGTACATTGGGCAAAAAATATGCAAAACATAGGCTGAATGGAAATATTGTCAATTCTACAAATATATAAATGCATTTTATGTAGCAGGTTGAACAAACCCTGGGCCAATAGTGTTTTATCAAGTGATAGATTATTTTGATCGAAATACTTTTTTACAGTAACCACCAGCTGAGAATCACTGATATAAACCAATATGTTGTTTATGATTGTCCAGGGCTTTCTCAGATCTGCATTCTGTAGGGATCATTTGCTTCTCTTTTAGGTGGATAGATGACAAGCCCACACACCGGACAGGTTGATGACGGTGATTCAACCTTTACCTGAGCATTACTTCTCTTAAAAACTGCTAGACATTATGTCTCCACACTGCATCAAAGACACACACATACGCACACACTCACCACCTATACATCCATTGAACTACAGTATCATTCATTAAAGCCTCACGATAACAGACGCAGCGTCTCTCTGTGCTTAGAGAGATCTGTGAAGGTGCATTGCAATAATAGGGCAGCTGTTTTGACTTCAGAATGTGTGTGTGTGTCTGCACGTCTGGATATGGATTAACTTAATAGTGTGTGTGAACCGAGAAGTGTCTTTTAAGTAGGATTTGAAATTGTCTGGCTCCAAAACGCAGTATTACGGTCACTCTTTTACGCAGAAGCCAATTATTACCTGACCACATAATAATGTAGTGTTACGATGTAAATCACTGTCTGTACGATAAATAATTTCATGATTTCATGATCACAAATGTGTCACATTGCACGCTCTCTGAGAAAACAGAAAATGTTTCATATGATGTAGGCTATATATCCAACACAAATATAACTGCATAACCATATTTTATTTATCTACCACAAATATAATGCAAATATAATACAAGTAACAAGTAAATATAATACCACCCCTTCACTATTTTTAGCATCATTTAGGAACACAAACAAAAGCTGTCAAGACCACAGTCTGTGAATGTAAAACAACAATGAATTGCAATGAGGTCACATAGGCTACCCATATTCAATTATTTTGGACCGAATTCAATTATTGGACAAACAGTTTTTGATCCTGAGACTTTCACAGAAGAGATACGTAGGGCCTCTATTTTTTTTTATATTTAGACCACTTCTATTATTGATTGCTATCAGGATGTGAAGAGAGTTTCAACCATTATAACATAAATGTTATGAAAAACATTGCATACCCTAACATTAATATTTAGGATTTTAAATACACCAACCAACCAGACTTTTAAACACAGTTTAAATAAATATTCATGCTGTGCTTTGCATATAGGATGCCTTTAACTGTCAAAAGCAGTTTAATGGGGAAAATATTGATTTCTAATAGATCGAAAATTGTAGTTATGGACATTCCTCTGCCACATACGGCTAATACATTCCTCAAACATGATCCACATAATGAAGAAGGGTCCCATTGCAACTCTGTTGACAATATCAGCCAAAGTTGGAATAAATCATTAAAAAAGAAAAGAAAATCAGTTTTTAAATGATTTTATCATGCCTGGAGCTTTTAGATGTTCTGTATTTTGTCAAATAAGATCACACTCAATATCTTATCTTATAATCATCTTATTAAAATCTTAATTTAGCACATACAGTATATCAGTCTGTACAGTACCCCAGGACAGCTGTTAGAAAGTGCAAGCCTCTTGTGGTTAATTCTAATGATCTTTGAGCAGAAGAAATCATTATTCATTATGCTTCTATTTTCCAGTTTCTCTTTGATGGTGACCCATTTTCTGAGAACTGAGTGAGAGATATGAGGATGTATGTGTGTTTTTCTATGTACACAGTCTGTGATTTTATAACAGTAACCATCATTTGGGAGGTCTCACACACATGTGCTCTTTTGGAATTAATTAAGAAAATTCTTCCTAATTAGTCTTTAATTGCCCTGCTTTACACACTGCTCTTCTGCAGTTGAATTGGCCTGGCCTTAACAAGCTTTCTCTCATCATTAACCCCTCATGGGTTTAACGATCAGTGGGCCTTATTTGAATATGAAAAGATGATAATTTATGCAGATTTCTCCACCCACGCGGGACAAAGCGAGAAGTGAAAGATTAGTGATCATGTTTAGAATGAGAGAGAGAGAGAGAGAGAGAGAGAGAGAGAGAGAGAGAGAGAGAGAGAGAGAGAGAGAGAGAGAGAGAGAGAGAGAGAGAGAGAAAGAAAAAAATCCTCCATTTGACCAGCAGGTGTAGCTGTACACACACAAACAGTTTTATCATTCCTCTCAATTTGCCACATGCAACATCCTTTTTTTCCATCTCATCAGGGGTTTTCTAACTTTTTGATGTCCAGGCGGACAGATCTCTCTTCTCGCAGTGGATCAGACACCAACGAGATCAAAGGCGGATATCGCGGGACAAGACACTCAAAGTTCTTGTTATTTAATTACATACCAAAAGACGTGTTTATCAATAATTTTTACTTTAATTATATAC